>NC_134491.1:67654316-67719316 GCF_040206685.1 Ascaphus truei
ACTAGGGGCGGGACTAGGGGCGGGACTAGGGGTGGGGTAGGGGGACATGGGGCGGGGTTGGGGTGGGACTAGGTGGCGAGTAGATTTTTTTGTTCGGCGAGTAGATTTTTGGGTGATTTGTCAAGCACTGTATATATATATATATATATATGACCCCAACAACACCTATACCCCCCTAACATACAGTATAGTAATGGGCACAATGACTATTATCTACAAATGGATAATAGTGCAGTTGTCCATTTAAAATACATACACAACAATAAATACATTAAATACATATAGTACTCACCACCCATGTCCGGCTGCCACGATGAAGGCCATCCTCATCTTCATCCTGCCCATGCCCCATCCGCTTCTGCAAAACAGACACAAGAATTAAAACATCCAATGTAATGTCCCCTAACCCCTTAATCACCATAGCGGTTATTAACCGCTACAGTCATTAAGGGGTTAACCCACCATCACCCACATACCCTCCTCCACTAACCCCCCCAACCACCCTCACCCACTACCCACAGGGGAGTCCTACCAAATACCCTTGGGGCCAATACCCCCTCCCCCAGCACATACAGTACAATAATGTGCCAAATAACTATTATCCACATAGGGATAATACATTATTTGGCCATTATTAAACACATTACATACCGTAATAAAATAAAGAAAATTCTACTAACCTCATCAATAAGAAGGCTCCGTCGCCAGCATCATCCTTGGGGTCCGTTGCCAAAATAATAAATAGGCAATACACCTCAATTACATTAACATACCAATGAACCCCTTAATCACCTTATCGGGTACTAACCTCAAAGGTAATTAAGGGGTGAAGCCATCCTGCAATGGCACCACTTATGCATAACATCCTCAATGAATTAAAAAGCAATTTCCTAACCAAATCTCATTTAATCATTCAATCTGAAGGCTCAAATGCCACTTAAAACATTGCTTTTACAGTGTATACATGTAGCATAACATGTAAACTACATGTACACGCTGCAAATCAATGTTAACAATACAGTAATCCAACTCAAATAGCCTGACATCACAAGAAGTATATTATGCAAATAAAGTCACCATCAATGAATTAACACACATGAATTACATCCCTAAACAATTAAAATACCATCCATACCAATTACACAATTAACTATAGCTATCGTAACAGAGAACAACTTCAAAACATACAAAAAAGGACACCAACAATTACAATATACTATAGCAAGCCTCTCAATAACCTACAGTACAGCATACAGCCCAAAACTTACATCTCTCTAATAATAAAATACATTTAACACATCTATGCATAGCAGCATAGCCACAATGATTTACAATACAGAAAATCAAGCTTTAAAAACACTATCATTTCTTACCCTGTATGTATATATCTCTCTAGACATACATACATACATACAGTGGCAAGAAATGATATGCATAAAAAAAAATGAAGACATGAAAAAGCAAAAAAAAACAGTTACATTAAATACATTTCTTTATTTAACTTACCATTACTTGCCCCCACCGACTCCCGTTGATCAGCTTACTCACGAACCAATCCACGAACAGGAACCCATAAAATAAAAAACCATAAAATAATAAACATTAAAATAATAAAACACGACAATCCAGGGGTCTTCTAGTTGTAATCCATCTTCATCTGTATTCTTCTGCCTTCTTCCGGGGTCTTCTTGCCGTCCGGTGCCACGCCCTGGTCTTCTTTCTTCAGAGGAGGTCCTTCCTCCTCGGCGTCTGGCTTCAAAATGAGACGACATAGGCTAGAAGACCCATTATCCCTATGTGGATAATAGTTATTTGGCACATTATTGTACTGTATGTGCTGGGGGAGGAGGTATTGGCCCCAAGGGTATTTGGTAGGACTCCCCTGTGGGTAGTGGGTGAGGGTGGTTGGGGGGGTTAGTGGGGGAGGGTATGTGGGTGATGGTGGGTTAACCCCTTAATGACTGTAGCGGTTAATAACCGCTATGGTGATTAAGGGGTTAGGGGACATTACATTGGATGTTTTAATTCTTGTGTCTGTTTTGCAGAAGCGAATGGGGCATGGGCAGGATGAAGATGAGGATGGCCTTCATCGTGGCAGCCGGACATGGGTGGTGAGTACTATATGTATTTAATGTATTTATTGTTGTTTATGTATTTTACATACACAGGGGGTGTATGTTGTTTATTGCAATGTTTATTGGGGGAAAATGTCCCCAATAAACATGCTATTCTGCCTTAACCCCTTCATTGCCTTAGCGGCTATCCGCTATGGTAATGAAGCAGCATTTATGTATTTTTAATAATATTGTGCGGAAGCAGGGGGCCCCCTGAGCTGAACCGCATTAATTTGTGTCTCAGAGACCCCCTGCTTCCCGAATTACAGGCCCCGGTTTGGGGCATCGGTTACAGTGTCGCCGCCATATTTATAGCGGGCACGTCGCGAATGGGACGCTATAAAGATGGCGGCGACACTGCCACCCGATGACACATTCCGGGGCCTGTAACTCGGGAAGCAGGGGGTCCCTGGTCCAAAAAGTGATGCGGTTCAGCTCCGGGGACCCCCTGCTCACAGTACAGTATTATTAAATAAATATTAATGCTGCTTCGCTACCATAGCAGATACCCTGTAAGGTAAGGAACGAGTCTTTATTGATGTGTGTGTTTTACTCATAGTGTAGATGTGCAGAGGGTCTCCGGAGCTGAAGCGTTTTTGTTTTAGGTCCGGGGACCCCCTGCTTCCCGAGATACAGGCCCCTTTATGGGGTGCCGGTATCCCTCTGCTTTGTTTACAGGCCGCGGTCACGTGATCGGGACCTTTAAATGCAGAGGGATACCGGCACCTCATACAGGGGCCTGTATCTCGGGAAGCAGGGGGTCCCCCGACCTGAAACCAATGCGGTTCAACTCCGGAGACCCCCTGCACATGTACACTATGAATAAAAGTTGTTTAAAAATACTTTATTTGTTGCCGATGTTTGCGCTGAGAGAGCGGCTTGTCTCTCTCTGCTGCAAACATCTATCGGCAGACAAGGCCTATCGGAAGGCTTATCGGGAGCCAGCCTGTATCGGCACAGGCCCATCGGCAGCTTTGCTTTCGCAGTGCTTCGGCAGGGATCGGAAGGATTCGGCCCTTACTGAATACTGCGAGGGCAAATCGCCAAAAAAAGGCCGATCCCCCACCTATCCGCCACACTTGGCGAAAAGATTTTATCGGGCCTTACTGCATGAGGCCCTAAGACATACTACCATATGTTCTGTTTTCCATTTTTTGTTCCCAATCTGCGCCTACT
Organism: Ascaphus truei; assembly: GCF_040206685.1. Classification (NCBI taxonomy): domain Eukaryota; kingdom Metazoa; phylum Chordata; class Amphibia; order Anura; family Ascaphidae; genus Ascaphus; species Ascaphus truei. The sequence goes on from NC_134491.1 coordinate 67,657,607, forward strand.
GTAGGTCATTCCGTTCCTGTATCTACTCATTCGGCACCTGTGGAGTTGAGGACCTTTTGGCTGCATTTAGGGACAGATTTTTAGCACTTTATTGGGTGATCACCTCCCTTATTACGTTATTTAACGTATTAATGAAATTAGTATTTTGTTGCGCTGTTTGTTCTACAATTTTATATATAAAATTGTATTATATATATAGTGCACACACAAACCCAGCAAGCTCAAACGCCCACACCCACCTAATCTTGACTATATGTAATGCCACATAGAGTGCCACTGGGCTGTGGCAAGTGAATATAACAAATGACAGGGGGTGCCCAGTGCTACATCCAAATGACAAAACATACATGGTAATAATTGCAAGAAATAATGCTTCAGTACTAATAATAATACTAATACTAATAATAAAAAAATATGTTTTTTTAGTTAGATATTTTGGCCAGAGCATCATAAGCCTGCACACCAAATCGTCAAGGTAAACCATAATCAGTGCAAGTCCTACACTACACTGCATCTGTTCCCTATACCTCTGCATGAGGGGGAAGAACCGTAATAGATTCCTTACCTGCAGCAAGATGAGAAGATCCACCATTAAAAAGGGGGGAGCTGATGTGAGCTCTGGGGGAGGTGACGTGAGCTCTGGGGGAGGTGAGGTGAGCTCTGGGGGAGGTGAGGTGAGCTCTGGGGGAGGTGACGTGAGCTCTGGGGGAGGTGACGTGAGCTCTGGGGGAGGGGACGTGAGCTCTGGGGGAGGTGACGTGAGCTCTGGGGGAGGTGACGTGAGCTCTGGGGGAAGTGACGTAAGCTCTGGGGGAGGTGACGTGAGCTCTGGGGGAGGTGCCACAACCTCCATACAACTGATTCCAGTCAGAAATTAATTAACACACAAACCCAGCAAGCTCAAACGCCCACACCCACCTAATCTTGACTATATGTAATGTCACATACAGTAGATTGCCACTGGGCTGTGGCAAGTGAATATAACAAACAGGGGGTGCCCAGTGCTGCATCCAAATGACAAAACATACATGGAAATAATGCTTCAGTACTAATAATAATGCTAATACTAATAATAATAAAATATTAATTTTATTATTAGTATTAATAAAAATACAGGATTGAAAAGTTGGACTTTTTGTGCAAGTATTTGTGTACGTTAATACATTTTTTCATTACTGTACTGCTGAGTGCTTTTGTCTCTTTTTATCTTTTAGGTATTATATGATGTGTATTTTCATGACCTTAGCACCAGCTATTACTATTCCACCAATGGAGTGCAGGATATCTATCTATCTATCGTATCTATCTATCTATCGTATCTATCTATCTATCGTATCTATCTATCTATCTATCGTATCTATCTATCTATCGTATCTATCTATCGTATCTATCTATCGTATCTATCTATCGTATCTATCTATCTATCGTATCTATCTATCGTATCTATCTATCTATCTATCTAATCTATCTATCGTATCTATCTATCGTATCTATCTATCGTATCTATCTATCGTATCTATCGTATCTATCTATCGTATCTATCGTATCTATCTATCGTATCTATCTATCTATCGTATCTATCTATCTTATCTATCTATCTAATCTATCTATCTAATCTATCTATCGTATCTATCTATCGTATCTATCTATCGTATCTATCTATCGTATCTATCTATCGTATCTATCTATCGTATCTATCTATCTATCTATCTATCTATCGTATCTATCTATCGTATCTATCGTATCTATCGTATCTATCTATCGTATCTATCTATCGTATCTATCTATCGTATCTATCTATCGTATCTATCTATCGTATCTATCTATCTATCGTATCTATCTATCTATCGTATCTATCTATCGTATCTATCTATCGTATCTATCTATCGTATCTATCTATCGTATCTATCTATCGTATCTATCTATCGTATCTATCTATCGTATCTATCGTATCTATCTATCGTATCTATCGTGTCTGTCTGTCTGTCTGTGTGTGTATCTGTCTGTCTGTGTGTGTATCTGTCTGTCTGTGTGTGTATCTGTCTGTCTGTCTGTCTGTCTGTCTTTCCGTCTGTCTGTCTCTCCGTCCGTCCGTCCATATATATATATATATTAAAAACTTTAAAACAGCAATACTCCTGTAGAACGTTTTTTTAAACTTACCTAACCCGGGTGTTTCCAAGAGCAGATTTAATTTGAATGTACTTGATTTCCGGTGGGATCTATGACTCAAGGGGAAAAGCATTGTTTTGATGTTAAACGGATGCCAGCAGATGCCTTTTTTTTTTAACCTTGTGTCTCTTAGCGTCAATATACTCTGCCCAATTATCTTGCCATAAGGAGATTTTCAATAGGGAAGAGTAGGAAGGAGTTAAGAGGCACATCCATTATAATGATCCGTATCAAATTATTTGTCTGTGTCATTTTATACCCTTTTTTTCGGGTCAGAAACTGCCCCTGTAATCAAGTCGTTCGCTGATTCAAGTAAACTAAAGTTGACACAAAGCCCTTTGATATGTTCACTTAAAACAGTGCATTGTGAAATTAATCAATGCTGTTATCAAAGTTTACATCTGCAACTAGATCTGATCGCCTTCGTGCCAATTAAATATGTTAGGTCTGAGCCGGTGTTAAATTCCGCAGCCATTTAATTAATGAATGATATAATTCAGAATAATAGTGTAGAGACTTGAGATGCGATACAGAAAATCCTAACCCAGTTTGTATTGTTTTATTTGAACACACTAGAAAAAGGATGGTGTGATTAGCGCTAAAAAATATTACAATACAGTGCAAATATTACAACAAGTGGTTAATACAATAATAATGTAAGGCTGCCAGGGAAACTAACCCAAACACAGTTAGTAATAGACAAAGGAAACAATACAGACCGGCGCCTTAAAGTCAAAATGGGAGAGTTAGAGTTCAAATTGGTGAATTGGAGTGTCCAGCAAATGTTGATTTGATCCAGTTGTCAACAGGTTCCTCAGCATCAGGATTGGTTAAATCATGCAGGGGAGACAAAAGGACAAGATCATAGTGTGACACTGTATGACTATACCAATGAACACACACACATAAAGACAGACTGACATACATAACACAAGACAACACTAAACAAAGACAATTAAGCTGACTAATAATATGATTGATTTAATAAACACAATAAAATAAACATCTGCGCTTGCAGCAGATCAGCCAGCCCGCTGACACCGACGGCGTGCTGCACCAGCTGCTGCTGTTGAATCTGCGTTTGCTGCTAACCGGTTTTTCTGCTGATGTCGACGGCGTGTTGAATCAGCTGTTGCTGTTCACTACCTCCTGGGCGTCTTCCCAAGTGAGTCGCGGAAGGCACCGTACCAAGATCTCCACACTTACGGTCCCAGAGACGCCAGCCAGCAGAGAGCAGCTTTACAAACGAGAGGGGATACTCTCAAAAATATCCACCGCCTACTTACTTACTCCATCTGGTGAGTAGGCATTGCTACTATCTCCGTCGGCGGTGCAGAGTGCTTCTATTTTTATCGCATTATTTGTTTATTAAATGTCCGTGTGCAATATATATTATTTATGATTGTTATTAAATGTTTTAATATTGAGATTTCACCAATTTATTTTTCAGCTGTTACATGTTGTTAAGTGTTGTCCGTTTATAGTCACAGTATTACGCTATGTGTTGTGCTTTTTCTTTTTCTTTAAGCACAACGTGAGGAGCTACGTGTCTACAGCCAACAGGCTTGGTTTTCATATATCCTTTTTGCAGTATATATCTTATTTGGCGCCAGTGGATACTTTCCCCTTCCCAACTCCTATAGCCTGCAACTCTGGAAACTGTTTGGAAGGTCTGCTCCTCTCACAGTACAGCTGTAGAATGCTTCTCAATAGCCCAACGCGTTTCGTGCGCATGCGCACTTCTTCAGGGGTTGATGAGCTCGGTACATGGTAGATTTAAATACAGACAGGTCACATTTCATTGGTTCCATACACTGTCACTCATAGTTCATATGTGCAACCCGTGATTGGATGTGCTGCCTGTCAATCATGTACTGTGTGCAAGTCAGCTAAAACATACAGAAAGACAACATATATACGAATATAACAAACATATAAAACATATAAAAATACAACCATTGCTAGTGATCTTGCTTACTACATCTTATGCATCAGGGTAAAACAGCTAATAAAATATATGCATTTAATAGAGTTAATTGTATAAAATATACCAAATTGATGTACCATCATCTGCACGCTGGTGGCTCCTATGATTGCAGCATGTCTCAATTGCTAAAAGACCCAATCATTACAAAATTTTTTTTATTAAAAATAGAGATTATGTAAAAAATATAAAAAATATATTTATATCTATTAAAATTCTATTACATATAGTTTAAAAAAAATTCAAGCACATTAATTAAAAAAATCAATATATAAAAATCATTTTAAAAATACGCCGAGATCAAAATCAATGTTGAGACCGTTAGGTGAGAGTGTTTTTAATTCGTAGATCCAGTAGGCTTCTCGTCTACTGATCTGTTTAAGTAAATTACCTCCTCTCCAGTTATTTTGTACTGTTTCAATGGCTTGACATTTTAGACCAATTGGATTCCTATTGTGATATATGTCAAAATGGTGTGACACACTGTGTGTATTTAAACCTCTTTTTATATTGTAAATGTGTTCATACACTCTTCTTTTATAACATCTTCCTGTTCTACCTACATATTGCAGGCCACAAGGGCACTGCAGCAGATATATTACAAATGTGGAATCACAATTTATTGGTGTTTTGATGTTATATATTTTTTCTGTTACATTGGATTTAAAAGTATTTGTAGTGCTGCTAAATGAACAAGCCGTACATTTAGTACATTTAAAAAAAACCTTTCTTTTGCTGTTTGAATTTGATTCTGAATTGTCCAATGGACAACTAGGTGCTATGCGCATTTTAATATTTGGTGCTTTTGTGAAAATTATTTTCGGTTTCTCCGGGAGACATTTGGCTAGAGTAGTATCGCACAATAGCATGGGCCAATGTTTGTTAAAAATTTGACGTATTTTTGGCGCCATCTCATTGTACTGAGTTATAAAAGAGACACCATTATTTTGTTTCAACTGATTTTTATTTTTATCTTTATATTCAAGTAATGTGTCTCTCTCAATTTTCTCCACCTGTATAGATGCTGCCTCTAATAGATGCTCTGGGTAACTTCTATCACGGAATTTATCTTTAAGCTCATTCGCCTGAAGCACAAACTCCTCTGGATTTGAACAGTTGCGCTTAAGTCGAGTGAGCTGACCCTTAGGAATATTCCGGATCCAGCTAGGGTTATGCTGGCTGTCTGCCCTAAGATAATTATTAGCCTGGACAGACTTGAAAAATGTTTTGGTTTCTATTTTATTGTTACTGATATAAATTTCGAGGTCTAGAAATTCTATATGTTCCTTATGGTGGTTGAATGTAAATCTCAAATCCCTATCGTTCGAATTTAAATATATAAAAAACGACTCAAGCTGTGCCTGGCTGCCAGACCAAACAAATATAACGTCATCTATGAAACGGCGCCAGGGCATGAGGTAGCACCCGAGTGGACAGTTGATGCAAATATAATCTTCTTCCCAACTGTCCATAAATATATTAGCATAACTCGGGGCAAACCTCGTGCCCATCGCCGTTCCACAGACCTGTAGAAAAAACTGTGAATTAAATTGGAAGAGATTGTGAGTTAAAATAAAATTAATACTATCAACTAAAAATGATTTAAGTGCTGGTGGTGTAGTAACATCAGATTCTAACTTGCGTGCGATGGCCTGACATCCTTTCACATGATTGATGGTGGTATACAGTGATGTCACATCTGCTGTTACCCAGGTATATTCGGGTTTCCACTCCAGATCTCGTAGTAGCTGGAGGACATGTGTAGTGTCACGCAAGTAAGATCGGATCTGTTGAACTAATGGTTGCAGGTGATAATCTATAAACAAAGATAAGTTGGATGTAAGTGACCCTATACCAGAAATAATAGGCCTGCCAGGGGGGTTCGTGATGCTTTTATGTATTTTAGGGATGAAATAAAAGATGGGAGTACGTGAAAATTGTAATTGTAGGTAGAACAGGAAGATGTTATAAAAGAAGAGTGTATGAACACATTTACAATATAAAAAGAGGTTTAAATACACACAGTGTGTCACACCATTTTGACATATATCACAATAGGAATCCAATTGGTCTAAAATGTCAAGCCATTGAAACAGTACAAAATAACTGGAGAGGAGGTAATTTACTTAAACAGATCAGTAGACGAGAAGCCTACTGGATCTACGAATTAAAAACACTCTCACCTAACGGTCTCAACATTGATTTTGATCTCGGCGTATTTTTAAAATGATTTTTATATATTGATTTTTTTAATTAATGTGCTTGAAATTTTTTTAAACTATATGTAATAGAATTTTAATAGATATAAATATATTTTTTATATAATCTCTATTTTTAATAAAAAAAATTTGTACTGATTGGGTCTTTTAGCAATTGAGACATGCTGCAATCATAGGAGCCACCAGCGTGCAGATGATGGTACATCAATTTGGTATATTTTATACAATTAACTCTATTAAATGCATATATTTTATTAGCTGTTTTACCCTGATGCATAAGATGTAGTAAGCAAGATCATTAGCAATGGTTGTATTTTTATATGTTTTATATGTTTGTTATATTCGTATATATGTTGTCTTTCTGTATGTTTTAGCTGACTTGCACACAGTACATGATTGACAGGCAGCACATCCAATCACGAGTTGCACATATGAACTATGAGTGACTGTATGGAACCAATGAAATGTGACCTGTCTGTATTTAAATCTACCATGTACCGAGCTCATCAACCCCTGAAGAAGTGCGCATGCGCACGAAACGCGTTGGGCTATTGAGAAGCATTCTACAGCTGTACTGTGAGAGGAGCAGACCTTCCAAACAGTTTCCAGAGTTGCAGGCTATAGGAGTTGCAATCGGCAGTAAGATCTGGTAGATCGTCCCGCCCACTGTGACGCACTTCCGGTTGCGGTTGGAGGACTCCACGAGGAGAGAAGGAAGTGCCTCCATTACCAGCCGACAGCATAGGAAGCTCCTGAGGGCTACACGTGGCACACGTCCCCTAACATCCCTTGCTGGACGTTCACACCATCCCCACCTGCATTTATTCTGGGGACTTGCTGTAAGTAGGATTCCGTTTTTTACACACCGGATCCTAAACCTCCTCGTCACCAGACAGCTGCTGTTTATTTTATTGTGTTTATTAAATCAATCATATTATTAGTCAGCTTAATTGTCTTTGTTTAGTGTTGTCTTGTGTTATGTATGTCAGTCTGTCTTTATGTGTGTGTGTTCATTGGTATAGTCATACAGTGTCACACTATGATCTTGTCCTTTTGTCTCCCCTGCATGATTTAACCAATCCTGATGCTGAGGAACCTGTTGACAACTGGATCAAAGCAACATTTGCTGGACACTCCAATTCACCAATTTGAACTCTAACTCTCCCATTTTGACTTTAAGGCGCCGGTCTGTATTGTTTCCTTTATTTGAACACAGCTAATATTGTCATAACGCAAGGCGGTTTCACATCTCATGAAATATCATTGCTACGTACAGGAAATCCCTATATATTCACCAATAACAGATTCCTAAATGGGATTTAGGGCAAGCAGAACAAACAAAAGGATCTGCCCCTAACAGGGCCGCTTTATACATTAGGCCGACTAGGCACAGTGCCTAGGGCCTATGAACCTTTTAGGGCCTTGTAACAGGGGACTTATCCCTGTTCAGGTAATGTGCCTCTAATCCAGCAGTGTGGTGGTTAACTGCTGGTAGTCAATTAACAAAACACCACCTGACTGATTAGATGGCTTAGAAAGCCTGTCTTTTGAAACAGGAAGTGAGAACTCTTTAGCTGACACCTGAGCTGAACTTGGAGACACACTTGTCTTGAGCTCTGCCAAAAGATAGCAGAGCTGCTTTCAAGATACAGGGAAAACTTCTAAACCTGTATGCTGACCAACCCTGGAGACAAGGGAGCTGAAGCAGGGACAGTGAAGATTTTCCCTCCAAACCACAAGGAACAGATAAGACTTTCATTCTTAAAAGACTGCTTATATCTGCTTATTGCATGCTATGTGTTTGGGGTTGGGAGAATTGCTTAACTAATGGAGATGTGAATTAATTACATAGGAGTTCACTAGAAATACTCCCAGGTGGATAGAAGCTTTGTCGTCCCCCCCCCCCCCCCCCCCTGTGTTTGGATACTTTCCTGATGAAAAGGAAAAGGCACAATAAAGCCTATTATAATTTCACCTTATAAAGCCTCCCATTGTGTACCTCTGTGAACGTCCGTCTGCAGGCCTACAATATTTAACTTAAAAAAATACCTTAACAAAAAAAAAATCACAAAATTAAGAGAAAACAGCCAATTTTAATTTCAAATGCCTTAGAAGTATCGATACCTTTAAATATCGAAACAAAAGTATCGATGCCAAATATCGCTAGAATCGAAAGAAACAAGCAAACGATGAAATTAGCATAAAAATGAGTGAAAATATCGGACACACAGGCCTCTCGAAATAAAAGTGCCTAGGGCCTACGAAGGTCTTAAAACGGGCCTGGCCCCTAATCACACTTTTCTTTGATACGCAGGTCCCTTTTCAACACGCTGTGAAGCCATCTCTCCCTGTTCCCCTGTTCAAATGGATGGATCTGAAATCTTCCCAGAAACACAACTTTACGCCATATTGAACGTGTCACATAAACCTATGGCTGGGATTCACTGAGTTCCAGTGAGTTCCAATAAGGCCAAACAGCAGTGATATACTGTAAGAACGTTACGCTCTATGTATTGAAGTCTGGGTGCTAGAGGAATAACCATACATCACCTCCCAGTAAAATGGATATCACACAATTAAAATATTTCCTCAGTACACCTCCAATGAAATAATCATTTTATTATTACAAAATGTAAGATATGCTAAACTAAATGGGTGAGGTTTCGGGCACAACAAGGTTGGCCACAAGGCTTATCGTGCCCGAAACGTCACCCAGTTTTTTTTTAGCATGTCTTACATTTTGTAATAATCAAATGATCTACTTTTCCTTCATTGGAGGAGTGCTGAGGAAATGTTTCCATTTTAAGCTCCATTAAGGGGTATAGAATCTCGATCCCACGTAAATTGTTACTGGGTTGAATGACCGTTAACACAGGATGGATCTTCGATTGCCCCTTATTAGGTCTTAGTAAATATCACCATACAGCATATTTTGGTGCATGCACTGTGAGTGTAGGTACTGGACGCGCAATGTTGTCAGTCTCCTACTTGGAGCTGTTTTAATGCAGTGCTTATAGTCTCCTGTTTCAGTCTATACAGATCATAACACTTGGCTAATTTAGGGCCTCATGCAGTAAGCGTCGATTATGTGAAATCGGCAATCTTACCGATTAGTCATGTTATTGGCGTTTTTTCCTCTCCGTATGCAGTAAGTGCCGAATACATTCAAAATCAACCCGAAAACAAATCCGCCCACTCTCACGATGATTAGCCGATCACACACAGGTGTATCGGCGTGCGTGGCGGGGTGCTGATAGGTTGCCCAATCACAAATCTTGCTGAATCAGGCGAAACAAGCATGTTTTGGATTGCGCGCCATATTTAAAGGCAACGTGTACTGCTATTCATTCTCTGTGTTGTTGGGAGTGAGAGAGAGAGAGACGCACAGAGCTGGCTGTTTGAACATTTGCATATTGACTGAGAGACTTGTTGTGTATTGGGTGAGCTTTGTCCATTGTTGTTTTGTTTACATCTTTGTCTTGTTTTATATGTGGAAGTGTTTCGTGTGATTGGCTGTACATTTCTTGTCTGTTTTTTGTGAGTGCTGGAAGTATGCCCGCAAAGCGTGGGAAGAGTGATGCTGGTGGGAGTGGGAGTGCTACTCGTGGGAGTACGCGTCGGAGTGAACGTACTGTTCAGGGGAGTGATGTTGCTGAGAGTGAGAGTGGTGTTGCAGGGAGTGGGAGTGCTGGTGCTGCGAGTGGTGTTGCTGGGAGTGGGAGTGCTGTTGCTGGGAGTGGGAGTGCTGGTGCTGGGAGTGGGAGTGCTGTTGCTGGGAGTGGGAGTGCTGGTGCTGGGAGTGGGAGTGCTGTTGCTGGGAGTGGGAGTGCTGGTGCTAGGAGTGGGAGTGCTGGTGCTGGGAGTGCTGCTGGTGGCGCAGTTGCTGATGGGGTGGATGGTGGTGGCGTGCTTGCTGGTGGGCAGCTTTTGGAGGCTCTTCCATTGGAAGAAGGAGAGTCCAGTCAGCACCAGCCAAGCTCTGACCCTAAACCTGCTCGGAAGAAACGTGTGGAGAAGCCACGTAATCCTCGCTTCAATGACCAGGAAAATACAGCTCTTGTCACTGGCATTCTGGAGCACTATGACAGTATATATGGACATTTACTAGGTAAGTGTACATTTACATTTATTATTCAAATACATGTGATCCTAGGTCATCTGAGTTTTGTTCATATGCAAATATGGCTTCACAATATCTTTCTATGTTAATTAGTCTGGAAACACAGCTTTTTATCATGCCTTACAAGGACAACTAAACACAGGCGGTCAATTTGCCATAACTGCATACAATATGAATGCAACCTTGCTTACATGTATAGGTTTAGTAGTGAATGCTCATGTGCTTCACATATTACACATAAAACAGCATGTTTGCTATCTCTTGGAACAGCTAGCAGTGTAGGAAACTGGTGCTTATATTATTATTCATTTACCTCATATATTTTATATGTTTTTCAAGGGCGGACAAGTTCAGCAAGCAGAAAAGAAATGTGGGACACAATAGTCATTGGTGTCAATGCGTGTGGGAATCATGTGAGGGACAAGCGGAATTGTCACAAGAGATTTGATGATATTAGGTCCAAATTGAAAAAGAAAATACAACACCAACGCGTGCATGCTACTGGCACTGGAGGTGGGCCCACACCACAACGTCTCATATTAAGTCCATTGGAGGAGCTGCTTCGGGCAAAATTACTTCCCGTCGTCGTGGAAGGCTTACCTGGTGACCGTGATATAGGAATTTACCCCTCACAATTTCCACCAGGTGAGAAATATTACTGTACTAGGCGTGTCGTTGCTTACAGTTATTTTGCATAGTTACACTGCTTTTTATACTGTCTTCACAATATAAGCATACCTGCATCTATATATGTATATGTCTGATTCTGTATACATATATATCTCAAAATAGACATATATGTTGTAGTCCTACTAAAAGCAGTAACTAATATAACACGTGCCATTGCGTGCTCATTTACATGTGAATTCCCAAAATGCATTGCTGCAGTGGAAGCAATTGATGGTGGGCGAAGATGGGGAACAACAGGGTAGTACACATGTGTAACACATGTTAATGAGAAATTATTACTAGCTACAGGTACAGAACAGAAATATGTATAATATTATTGTGTATTTTATTTATTTTACTCCGACAAACATGACATTACTGCCTATTTTAAGCATGCATCAAATATATTGCATGCAACGGCCTACAAACATCACTTGCACTAACACATCTATAGTTGTTAATGAAAAGGTCCATTTTTGATTTAAGTCATATACAGACAGCATAATGAGGCACACGTATCATATTTTATGTCATTGTTTTCATAACTTAAAAACTGCACACGACTATTTAGCTCATCTACCATTGTGTTAAAGCAGCTGCAATTAATATCTCATCACAGCATACACTTCAACAGAGGGGGTGGGGTTCAGCACACACACTAATTACAGCCTCATTTTAGGGGCAACTTAGTTCACACCATTTTCACCTGTTTCAAGTAATTGAAAGGTGTGGCTGATTAGGCTTTTTGGGGAAGGGAAAACCGTTCTTACAACCTCACTAGCACAACTGAAGTTAATCACACTCATTTGAAAGCTTCACTTTAGCTACTAAATGCCCCAACAACTCATTACTTATCAAACCGTACGTCACACATTAGTTCACTCATATCTATAGTTGAACTACTATCAACGACACATTATCACACACTGCATGTGTTGTCTTGTTTAGTCACAGCCACATTCAGGTGTGCCACATCTTATATTAATGTACCACACATATCCTCTACCAAAAACAACACTTTTTGCAATATGACCACCTTCATGATAACCATTGTGAATGGTCATCTCATGATAGTTATGTACATTATGATACTGATATCACTAAACAACATATGATTTTTATGTAAAAATGTAATGTATTTTTCCTCACGCATTACTGCAGAACCATAGTATGTTGTATGTTAGGGAACTCAAAACTTCTAAGTACACAGGCATGTACATTGTTATTACAACTATTTATGTTCACTTTCACACACACATTTTGGGTTAAGGAAATGATGCTGTTAGATACTCATAAATACAGAACATACAATAACTGTTTGTTCAATATTTACACATGTAAATGTAAAACTTATGTTATTGTTATATATAGTTGCCCCTGAAGGACATGTGTCACCTGAGACTGAACAAGTGTCTTCACCTGGGTCAGCCAGCTCAACACACCTAGAAGGTGAGTGTATCAGTTGGTGGCCATATAATATGTGCTCTTCTATATGTTATGTTGTCATGTTCATTATTTGTTTTGCACATCTTCTTTAAATAGGATTACTTAGTGTCAGTGAAAATGAAGTGTAAGGCAACTTGTATTGTGTTAGTGATGTTAACTATCATGTAGGAGTTTTGAGTTTACAGCAAGTTTTCATTCACTCATATTTCATACTGAGTCCAAACATTATTCTTAAGTCAAGGTAGTTTTTAATGTGAGGTTATAAAACGTATGGAAACATGTTAGTTGTTACTTATGACACAGTACAATTACATAGTAACACAGCAGAGATTAACATGACATTTAATAATTTGTACATTTATTTGTAGAACATGATGAAGAGGATTATGATGATGATGATGATGACGCCACCGCCATACACACACAAATAGAAGCAAGTGACCATGAAGACGTTCCAATTGAAACTGTTTTACCGGCAAATCGTCCAGCAAATACGACATACGATGCAATTGTAGCTTCTGAGGGAAAAATTGTGGAAGCAGAAAATCGTCGCCATTCTGACTTCATGACAGTGCTGGAAAGGATGATTGCACTGCAGGAAGAAACAGTTTCACAATTGGCACATCTCCACAGAGTCTTCATTGAAGTGCCTAAACAGTTGCAAAAAATCAACACCTCATTCAAAGCATTAGTTGTTCAGCAAACACAAGCTAATTACTGGAGAATGACTAATGTACCACAATTCAACACCTCCCAGCCAGGATCTGTTCATGCAGGTCAGTTTTCACCACATTCATCTGATATTCATTCACCAGGCCCAAATGTTACCGGTCAAGTAGCAGACATTGCTGTGCAGGTTCCTGATGACATCCTACCGCTGCCATCTGTACAAATTCAGCAGCAGACACCTACAAAGGAGCCCACAAAAACAAAACACAAGCAGTTACTACTGACCAGTTTTTGGTCAAAAACAACAAAAGACACACATGAAACAGACCAACCATCACTTGTGCAGTGTCTACCAACTTGCTCACAGTCACTACCCAAAAGCCCTGTAGGTGAGTCACTGGCCAAAAGCCCTGTAGGTGAATCGCTGCCCAAAAGCCCTGTAGGTGAATCACTGCCCAAAAGCCCTGTAGGTGAATCACTGCCCAAAAGCCCTGTAGGTGAGTCACTGGCCACAAGCCCCGTAGGTGAACAGTCACTGCCCAAAAGCCCTGTAGGTGAGTCACTGGCCACAAGCCCTGCCCGTGAAGTGCCAGAGGCCAGTCAAAGTGGCTCTGTTGTGCCTAAAGTTGGTGGCAAAAGAAAAAGGAAAATTCAAGAGACAACAAGCAGGCCTGTTACTCGCTCGCAAAAGGAACAAAAAAAATAAATGTTATAATTCAGAAAATATGTCTTTGGCCTTGTTTTGTTGACTTCAGATTATCTAATTACTATTGTATGTATGCTGAAGACTGTGTTGTTTCCAAACTTTCAAGTATGTTCTTGTACACGTGAAGTTTTGGAAATGTGAACACTCCTAATTAATGAATAGTGTTATAAATATTTATGTTTTAATCGTCTGTTCAGTAATGGTCCACCAGGAGCCAGTTGCTAAGTTTAGAGAAGCTGCCATTGACTTAGCAGCAAAACATTGCATTTGGGTGTGTTAATTGATGTAATCATTGCATGTGCATATTATTTTCATGCAATTATAAAAGCACCTATTTAACTGCAAACATCTTTCTTGTACGTGTACAGCAGGATTTTGTGTTAAATATTACTTACCTTTGCTGGCCATTGTAATGTTGTCCTTTAATCATTTATGTGTTCTTGTTTCAAGAACATCTCTGAATTGATACTAATATATATGTAGTATGTATTGATATATGCACACACACACACACACAGACACACACTGTGTGTGTGTGTGTGTGTGTGTGTGTATATATATAGTGCTATCTAAACTGGTATAGATGTATTTACAAAAAACATACACTTCATGCTTCCTTGTGAAAACACAGTATTTTTATAATACAGGCCTAATGTTTGACAACTATACTAAGTGTGGGCCTCTAACATTATTGGGCGCAAACAAATGTTTATTACTTAATTCACTCATGTTTATCACCATTTAAATAGGTTTCATACAAGGCCTACTTACTGCCATCAATATGTTGTGTGTACTCCAGCAATATTTAAAAAAAAAAAAAAAATATTACTTTTTATATATATATATAATATATATATAAAAAAAAAAATAAAATAATATTTTTTTATATATAATATATATATATATATATACATATACACATACACATACACATACACATACACACAATATACATATAGTACAATATACACTTTATATATATATATATTTATGAGATAGATATATTTATATATATATATAGATACACACGTATTTAAACTCATGCAGACAGGGACTTAACCAGACTTTCAAATACACACAGAAATGTATGTGGGAAAAAAAC
This sequence comes from Ascaphus truei, assembly GCF_040206685.1. Classification (NCBI taxonomy): domain Eukaryota; kingdom Metazoa; phylum Chordata; class Amphibia; order Anura; family Ascaphidae; genus Ascaphus; species Ascaphus truei. The sequence goes on from NC_134491.1 coordinate 67,672,694, forward strand.
ATTTCATTTTGCAGGTGTGTGTATTTACTGATATGGCTGTCTAAGCACTATTTTCACACAGTGGTCTTTGTTATTTTGCAAGAAAACTCAATGTTACTGAATGAAAAGTGTACTAATGTTTTCAAAAACGAGATAAAAAAAGGATACATGTTTGTCCCACATGCGGCTATCACTAACCACAAATGTTCAAGCAATTATAACTAGAAATCCAATTGGCGTTTGAAATAAGGAGTTACAGTTTATACTTTTGTTGACCTTGAAAAGGAAACACAGCAATTTGTTAGCCACTGAGCAGTTTCATTTTGATGAGCAAAGAACAGATACCTGCACACATCTTTTGTGCTACTCTGCAATGGCTGATGAATTGGTGACAATTATGAATCCGAATTTAGGTTATAAATACATGATTTCAGAAGCTATTTTATCAACTTGCGGACATCAAGCAAGCACACGCCAAATCTATGATTTGATTCGAGCAAAATATCCTTATTACCAAAACCGTCGGCATGCGCGCAATTTTAATTCATCAATAAGATTCACTTTATCAACAAATGACTTTTTTGAACGTGTGCAGGATAAGCTAGAACACAACTATGGTTTCTGGAAGATTGCCAAAGAAAAACATTTCACCGTGAAAGAAGGCACATATATTGTGGTTAAAGGCATATTTATTCCTAATGCCAATAGCAATGGATCCGCTACTACTGTTCCGTGTGAATCGATAGCTGCTGCAATATCTGCACCCTCCATTCCTGAAACCCACATTGTACATGAACATAACTACTATGATTCTGTACCAAGCCTTTCAGCTGAAAATGCATTGGAATGGGTACCCGAAGAAATGAACATACCTCCCGACCAATTGTTTGAAGAAAGCAGTGGCGATTCCTATGAGCGCTTCATGGAGGAGATGTGTTTCATACTGGATTCAGCGTTTGGGTCAAGCGTGGATGAAAATGCCTTGCATTTCTGGAGTGACCAGTTGCAGGCAGACGAAGAGTTAATTCTAGAAGAATGGTAAATATAACAATCGTTATGCGTTGACTCTGCGTTTACATTTTTTTTTTTTGTCTAACCACCATTTTCCCTTTCAATGCGTGGATACAGCGTAACATAGCAGACTGCATAACATGTAGCGATCACAAACAAATTGTTTCCGAATACAATATAGTAGAACCTGAAAGAGTAGTACACATTGCTGACGGAATAAATATACGTACTTTCCTATCACTTTAAACATATTAGCAAAATTTTACCATAACTCTAACACATACCTGTTTTGTTATCATGCTACATCTACAACATTTAAAAGCGGGTCCACCACGTATGACGTGGGACCCTTGTCATGGCCCAAGGCGTCCTTAAAAAGGATTACGGATGTAAGTCCCGCCCCCAAGCGACGTGCGCGCCTCAAAGCCTATTGGCTGTCATGTTTTGTTATAGTAACGGTAACTGCAGTGTGTCATACAGTGGGGGCGTACACTGGGCGTTAGCCGAATGTTAATTGAGTGGGAGGAGTGTTAGCGTGCGTTTCACGCTGGTTTAACATGACGTCACACGTATTGCATTTGCGCATTGTGTTATCGGCCGTCCTTTCTGTCCAAACACGTCTGTTTAAAAAGAATACAGATGTACTCGTTTAGAACGAATGTAGTTTCGTATTCATTGTATTTGAAATAAAGATTGTATGTTTAATCATATTTTCAACCTGTATTGAACGCACAACGTACGCTTTGTTTTGCGCATGCGCAAACAGTTAGTGCAGCCAAGCCTGAAGTGCGTGCGCACACTAAGATGTGCGCGCACATTTTTCAGTATACAGGCAACGTTCACATCATATACATAGTTATGCCTGCTACAAATTTAAGGAAACATTACATACTGATGTACACTTGTACTTCTAAAATATAAGTGAGTGACGTGTGTATGTACACAATCATATAGAGCTGTGTAACGCGTTGTCACGGATACATATATAGTAAGGTGCCATCTTTGACCATCATGTGTTTGCTGTATTTCAGAGATGTCGGGGAAGATACAATCGGATCAATGTATGATTTCAGAAGAGTCTACCTTTATATGAGATGATTGTGAGGAGGAGCCACCGACTACTATACTACATATGGAACTAATTTTATATTGCTTGCAGCGCTTATTAACAAACAATTAAAAATGTGATACACTTATGCCTATATTGCATAAGCACTTAATTAACATAATGATGTTGCAAAATAGTGCCTCATGAATTTTTATTGAGTGTTCTTTAATGACTACTATCATTTTATGGCATGGTGTGTTTTATATATAACAACCATTCCCACTCTGCTAACACATTTGTGTATTCTATTGTGTAATGGAACGTATGACTGTCGAAACTATGTAACAATAATAATAAGAATAATAAGAATAATAAGAATAATTATAATATGAGCATGTTCATGTATAGCGCTGCTAGTTGTACACAGCGCTTTACAGACACATTTTTCAGGCTCAGGTCCCTGGCCCGTGGAACTTACAATTTATTTTTGGCCGCCTGAGGCACAGGGAGATAAAGTGATTTGGCCAAGATCACAAGGAGCCGACACCGGGAATTGAACCAGACTCCCCTGCTTCAAACTCTCAGTGCCAGTGTGTGTCTTTACTCACTGAGCCACTCCTTCTCCCAATGTAAAGGACACTTACAACCAACTAGCCCTTTATTGTTAAAAATTTCTTGTTACATGGGTATGTTGATAAAATGGTTTGGGACTGTAGCAATTAATGTTATTGGCCAGATGTTGTGGTCCCCTACAATGCATGATGTTCTGAATATGACATCAACATCATGTAATGAAGTACGTTTCTGTGTATATTTCATTAACCTAACTAACTATAGTTTACTGTGTTTATTAAACTTTCTAAAAATACATCGTATAGTCAATATGATGATATAAGCTACCATAATAAAGCTGGTGTTATCATTTGTCGGTGTTATACATGGATCCTACACAAATTGATTCAGACACAAACAGTTGTCTTAAAAAGTGTGTCTATGCTAATGTGCACGTGATTGACGTTACAATTGTGAGAATACTTGATAATTATCATCATGATAATGATGAAGTGACGTGAATTATATAGCAAAAATATTACCAACATTGTCATATAGGTAAATTAGAAATGCTAAATGACAGTAACATTTGCAACAAAATAGTGTTTTCTGTTCACAGTTTTACACTTGGTACATGTAGGACACATCCACACACGTGTGACTTATACATACACATGTCACAAATTTAAATTCATGTTGACTATTAATTCCTAGCATTAAAAAACACCTACATTGCTAAATATAAGATGTAGTACGCATTGTTGTGATTACAGGCATTCATGCATGGAGTGTTATGATCAGTCAATTTCATCCGTGATGAATGAGCTCCCGTAAGTAAACAAATAAGTACAGTTATCCCCTTTTCTCCAAACAGCTCTATATTACATGAATGGAATTTATAAGGAAACATACATAAAATGTGATAAAATGTGAGTAATCATTTTCTAATACAATGCACATGAAAGCTCAAGAGTAGCTAAATGCATATACATGATACAGAAAGTACATGTATGTTACATTTGTCTTTAAAACAATATGTTGTGTTTTTACTTCAAATAATTATAGGAAGATTGAGGTAGGCACATCTTATGAGAGATGTCAGCAAATATACATACCATGATCATTCATACTGGAGATATACCTATAATGCAAAGGAACAATATATAAATTGCAAACATTGACATGCCATCTTCAGTACCGTAAACAACACAGCAAAGTGTGTATTTGGTGTTAAATGTGCAACACCATGTATATTTAATCACATTCAAAATGTAAATGAGCCTGGTGTACACATCATATGGATGTACATGTTACACTGCACCAATAACATTGTATGTAAGCATACTAGAAGCATGAATGAGTATGGGCATAATATGTGTATTGTGTTAGCATAAGGAACAACACAATGCTAAAATATTAGTGCTTTGTTACCCCAGTTGTATTCACATACACACAACTAAAGTACAATTGAAGAGGGATTATATAACCTGTGCAACAATAACATACCGGTGCCACATCCCTTTGTGCACACAGCAGAGAAAAGAAAGGTGTGCAACCCATATTCATCTGTGTCCTAACAGAAGGTTATATAAAAAAACATTATTGTTAAGATAACATAATTTAAGTATAAAAGTAGAACTTGGAACATATATGTTTTTACTTACAAGAAAAAAATGAATTGATGAGATTCTGGCGTGTCTGGCCACCACTGGCTGTTTGTTCATTTTCAGCAGCTACATGGGTGGGATGCTCGTCTACCAAAGGCTCAGCTAGGTCTGATTGTACATTGTGCCTGAGTGCAACATTGTGCAAAATGCAACAGGCAAGGATAATATCAGAGACTTTTTGAGGCTTGTATAGAAGAGCCCCACCAGTTCTGTCCAGACACCTAAATCTGGTCTTGAGTAGGCCAAATGTCCTCTCTATAACAGATCTTGTAGATATATGGGCTGCATTGTACCTCTCCTCTGCTTCAGTTTGAGGGTTTAGCACCGGAGTCAAGAGCCACGGCCTAATTCCGTATCCTGAGTCACCTATAATGAATGGAGCACACATAAGCTGACATTAGTGATCAAATTGTACAATGCCAACATTCCTAAATAAAAATGTGTTTTGTGTTATAACATGTAAATGTGTACTCACCCAGCAGCCAACCATGTTCAAAATGTCCCTCTTCGAACGCATGGAAGACTGAAGAGTTCCTCAGGATAGAGGAATCGTGACTGGAACCAGGGAATTTGGGTACCACATGCATTATCCTCATCGTCGCATCACATACCACCTGTACATTGAGTGAATGGTAGTGCTTCCGATTGCGGTACACATGCTCACTCTGACTAGGTGCAATCAAAGCAACATGTGTGCAATCGATTGCACCCAGCACACATGGTATCCCTGCTATATTATAAAAGCCAGTCCTGACTTGCAGCCACTCTGTCGCCTCTGTAGGAAAATGAATATAATTCCTAGCGCGTCTATTGAGTGCATAGAGAAACTGGGTCAAGGCCCGCGAGAATGTAGATTGCGAGACCCCGCCCACTATGCCCACAGTTGTCTGGTATGACGCGGAAGCAAGATAATGTAATGAGCACAGCATTTTAACAAGCCCAGGGACTGCACGACCTCTGGCTGTGAAAAAATCTAAATCTCCCCTTATCTCCTGATAAAGAGCTAAGATTGCTGCTGAACTCAAACGATAGCGACTTACAATCTCCTCCTCACTCATCCCATCTAACAGGGTTCTCTCCCTGTACAGACGCGGACGAGGCACAACTTGTCTCCTCTGTCTTCTCCTCTGATCTCCTGTCCCTCTCCCTGTCCCTCGGCCTGTCCCTCTCCCTGTCCCTGTCGTATCCGCGTCACTGTCCCTGTCACTGTCCCTCGGTGTGTCCCTCCCTTGCCCTATATGATTGTCTTCATCATCAAGCATGTCATAGAAAAGAATGTTCCTCCGTCTCCTAAACAATCTCAACATTTTGAAATGAGTAGCTGTGAATGAGCAGGTAATGGGCGTCCTTTAAATAGGTATGTGATGATGTCAGGTGACATAGTAAAATGCAAGGTTTTACATTAACATAATAAAGTACTTGTGTGGCAAGCTGTGTGCAGTTGTTGTGTGTATTCTGCAGGGAATGATGATATTTGCCAATGATGTGACGTGATGCTTTGTACAAACATTGCTTGCAAATAAATAGTTGCATGTGCAATGCATGTAAAACTTGTGAACGCAAGAGTCAGTCATGTAATGAGACAAAAAGGCTGAGATTGATGTGGGAAAAGTTTTGTGTAACATGTGTAATTAGCCATGTTATTGTGACATGTTGCCAACAATGAATAGTCGTGTGCATATGCATGCATTTCTGTAATGAGGATAGTTGCTATAGAATGAGTTTACAAGGTGTCCCAATGATGAATTACTGTACATGTGCGTATAAGTTAGGTTGAAGTGCTTGTAATGCAACGGTTATAATGTAAATATGCAATGTGATTGCGCGTCCAATAAGTGACGTCATGAAAATAGGGAGGACCAAACCTAGATGTAAACATGAGAATTTAGATGTACATGAAGGTTTAAAGATGCGTGACACATTACAAGCATTGTGTAATGTAAAGGAACATGAATATACGGTGTATGTGTGACATGTGTGACATGTGTAACATCATGTAAACAATTGTCGATCAATTCAGTAAAATGTGTGCTATGATGTGAGGTTCTCCTTTAAGAGTGGAGTATAGTATTTTCCCTTGCCACATCATCACATGATGAGTAATGTGACCCGCAAATGCTGAAAACATGTAAAAGTATAATGTTATGCAAATAATACACGTCAGCCGTGACACAATGCAGGGAATGCCCCCCACACTGTAATGCAAATGACGTTTGTATTGTGAGCAATGAAACGTAAACAGTACTATACTGTTATACGTCCCCGCTCCATTGACTCCATTGATGTACAGAAGATTTTTTTTTTCTAAGTGCCGTTCCGGCAGCCTTAGCGATCGTTCTCCCGTCCAAACTGCCAACTTTAGTTGGCGGGAGAAATCGGCCATAACATCTCAATTTCGTAGTGCCGATCAGCCCCGATAAGCTGATTTTTTTTGTTGAATCCAGCCGATTTAAAAAAGTGGCGATCAGTGGCGAAAACAGGCTTATCGGCAGCCGACTGGCCATAACAAAATAATCGGCTCCGAAACCTGGCGAAATCAAGCACTTATCGGCGCTTACTGAATCTCAAACCCAATTTTGGCTATAAAATGGTGATAATTCCCTTATCAACGCTTACTGCATGAGGCCCTTAGTCTAGTGTCTTCACTCAGTGAGGTCTGTTGTTATCTCTCCTACCTAGTGTCTTATGTGTCTTTACAGTGTATGTGCTGTGAATTCACTACATTGTTTCTTCATTGCGGCTGTGAGTGTCAGTATCTACACACACAGTGCATGCACCTCCTAAACCTGCATTTAACCTATTGAGGTGTTTAATAAAATATTATTACACTAGGAGCACTGGGTATTTATCCACTATTGTCTATCTGCCCTTGCTGACCTTTATACATTTACCATCTGGCCTGTTAGCTGACCCAGAGGGGGTTACACACTGACTTGTAGCATCTTATGCTCTCTATATCCCACCATCATTAGCTGGTTAACTGGGACATTAAAATCATACCATTTTTGATGACATAAGATGAACGATATTATTGATTTAATTCATTTTTAATTCACGTTCCATCATTCTTTGGTAATATAAATTTTAAGTAAATTTATTAAAAGTTATTTTTTACACTTAGTGGTGTGCAGTGTAGTGAATTCTTTTAGGGGCACAATCACTTTGCGTTCCCTTGCTTTTTTCGGGAACGGTATGATACCACACACCCACAGCAGTGGGATCGAGCCCGGAGTGTGGTATGGCGTTGCTGGGCCTGTAGGAAGAGTTGTTAGTATATACTTGCAACGCTTGGGGAATGTCTGTAAGAATAGTCGTGTCCGTGTGCCAATGTTCAGGAGTCCAGAGATTAGAATCGTCAGTGTATAAGCCAGGTCCTAGGAAGCCAGAGGTAAGCGAAGTTGTATGCGTAGCAGGGTTCAAAGGGATACCAGGGAGCAGAGTAGTCCAGGTCAAGCATGGGTCAAAGCCAGGGAAATCCAATATAACACAGGAGCAGGAAACAGCAGGAACACAGAGGGAGCACAGCATAGGTCAGTTACACACAGGGAATCAGGAACTATGCAGAGCGGGGAAGAAGTGGACAGACCGGGGTTATAAAGGAGGGCATACCAATAGGAGAGAGGGGAGGAGTAGAGAGATAAGTGGGAGACAGGGATAGGACAGGGAGAGAAGAGGAGGAGACAGAAGGGACAGTCAGGGGAATGGCCTGGAGGGCTTAGGAGGCGGAGACATGGGGAACAGGATAAGAAGAGCATGTGCGCGCGCCCTCTGTAAGCTGGGGATGCACGCGCACAAGTTGCAACACAGAGAGGGACCACACGGAGCAAGGGAAGGACGCAGGAGGAGCACGAAGCCCAGAGAAGGGGAACGCACGCGTGACCTGTGACCGCGAGACGGCATGCAGAGGCAGAGAGGAGGGAGCAGATGGGTCAGGGGGACCAGCGGAGGAGCGTGTGCGCGTGCCCATCGTGGGCTGAAGGAGCGCACGCACCGGACGCGTCACCAGGCGCGCGGAATGCCGTGCCGTGGGCACCACGCAGGGAGGAGGCAACGGGACTGACGCCACCACAGGGGAAGGTAATGCGGGCACCGTGGGAGAGAGGGAGTGGGGAGGATCATAGGAGGGACTTAGGGACCGCGTGGGTATGCGAGACCTGCGGGGAACGCGCTGCGGCAAGGGGAGAGAGGTGGAAGGCAAAGGAGGAGTGGGAAGGAGTAGAAGGGGTATCAGGAGATGGGAGAGAGGGACAAGGAGGGGAAGGAATCTCCTGAGTCGTCACAGTGGCTCAGTCATGTGCTGAAGCAGGGATATCCTGCACACCTAACCTGTTTGTGGCTCCTGAGGACTGGAGGTGGCCACCCCTGGACTAGACAATAAAAGGCGGAACAATTATGTGACGGCATAAATAATGTATTGCTAGATTATAAATGGCATTGGTACAGGACTGATTTACAGTATAATAAGTGGAAGATACAGCAGTCAAATGACAAATCACTAATTTAGTGTATATTTCCACATTTCCAGAATCTGTGATCAAGGTGTCAACCAAACTGTGCTTAATCTTCTTTCTGTAACATGAAGGCCCATATTTACTGTACTAAGTTGTGCTATTTCGTACGACACCTTTTTGGACCAAGTGAATAGGCTGTAAGGTGTGTTATGGAGTTGTACTGCTTAGTATATATGGGCAACAGGTGATTTTGTTTCTGTATGTTATAAAGATATGAATGAAAGGAAAGAAAGAGAAAGGGAGTATAATAGGAGATTAACACAGGAGATTGGTTATTGCAAGCAATTGGTTCTCTGTTCTCATGGTATCGCTGGACACTGGAGTCACAATTATAGATAATTAGAAAGGAAGATGAGATACTTAAACACCAATTAAGAGTGACCTCTCTAGGCAGCCATTCTGTTTGTGTGTATTATAGGCTGTTCAGAAATACCTCATGGGCCACTGAAAGCCAAGGAAGTAAACAGACATTATACAACATTCATGGGGCTCTATGTTTTTATTCAATTGATTTTGAAAAAGGAATTTCTCCCCCAAACAAACATACTCAGTATGCAGTAGAGCCACATTCCAGTGCTGAAGAACTGATCCACCCAACGGAATGAGACTACAATATTATCCAGCAAGGAGGTGACTTCATACTGTATTTAATAAGTGCCATATTTACTAAGTTGAGCTATTAAAAAAAAAAAAAAAAAACATCTTCATGTCTTCCAGTGCTGGAAGGTGCTTTATGGAATAGCACCACTTAGTAAATATAGCCCTAAATCTCATAGGCCCAGATTAACTAACCTCCGTCAGGCTGTTTAACCTAATGTTAATTAATGTTGGGTTAATCATAACACCTATGCACTAAAGCAGATAACCTAACATTAACCCAATGCTATTCCCTAAATAACGTATAGTTATTTGTTTTCAGCCATTAGTTAGTCTATTACAAGAATCCCATGTTCTATATATATCCCTCTGAACACACTTTTAGATAACACATGGAGAGACATCTGTGTAGAAAACATGGGCATACCTCAGATACCTGGGAAATGTGCTAATAGGATATGCTAATGACCCTTTTTTGTATATAGCTCTCTCTCTCTCTCTCTCTCTCTCTCTCTCTCTCTCTCTCTCTCCTCCCACAAGAATAGTGTTAAATTAACCTATTGCTAACCTCTGCTAATGAGTTACACAATGGCCATTCTTTTTTGCATATGTAACACTATTCCCCCCGCCCCTCCCCCCCCCCCCCCCCCAATCTCAAATAGGGACCAGTACTGGGGATCTACACACATTACCAGGTGTGTGGTGAATACCTGTAGGCTGCGGGAGTACTGAGTTGTCTGCTTAGGTGGTAATGAGACAGGACAGGCTTAAGTAGATCTGTGTTCTTCTTCTCTTGGTGTTTCAGCGCCGACAGTTATGATGGAACCCAGGGTGTATGAGTGTTATTCCCCATCACTGCACTACTTACCCCTCCTGCCCTGGAACTGACACCAGGCATAGGTATAGTTGAACAGGATTTATTGTGGTGTATACTTGCAGCAGTTCTTCATAGCAGCAGGGTCTATCTGAAGTCCCAGGGCTTCTAGAGGGTGCTGCCCCGGTAGTGTGGGGCCTTGAGTCTTGGTGTTCTCTAGGCCTCTTGGACCTAGAGTGGGCCAGCTCATCCTCGCAATGGGAGAGGCTGACAGCCCTTCCTCTCTCCTTGGGGAGCAGAGGCAGACTCCTCTAACTTTGATGCTCCTCCTTGGAAAACTCTGGAAGGGGCGGGCTCATAGACTGTACCCAGCAGTGATAGGCTATACACAGGCCATGAGTCACCACTTTCCTTCTTTCACTTTCTAGGATAGCAGAAGGGGGGTCACTGGCCCATAGATTAACCTGCTACTGCCTGGAACTTAACAGGACTTACATAGTAAATCTGCTATGTGGGGAAAGAATTGTACTATGGGACATACCCTGTTATACATATAAAGTAATTACCTTAGTGAATTTTCGTTAAACTCAAGAAAAATAGCGTCCGTTAATAAGGTACGTACAGTAACCTAAGCTCACATTATTGTAAGCTCTTCGGAGCAGGGACTCCTCTTCCTAAATGTTATTTTTTTATGTCTGAAGCACTTATTCCCATGTTCTGTTATTTGTATTATTTGTTATTTATATGTTTGTCACGTGTATTACTGCTGAGAAGCGCTATGTATATTAATGGCGCTAAATAAATAAAGACATACATACATACATACATACATACATACATACATACATTATATTCCTGGAGTTTAGTGCTTCTGGGCCATAGTGTCTATGCATCAAGGCAATTGGCATTTATTTTGTTCTGTGTTCATCAGCTTGTGATTTGGGCTCTCAGCAAGATGTTATGGGGAAAATTACATAATGCTGATATTAAAGTGAGTTGAATTAAATTCCCCCTCTATGTTCATCATACTTTCCCCTTGGTTATTATAGATGAAATTACGATGCACAGAGTTTACAAAACCTCACAGGTCCCTCCTTCTTGTGCACTGCTAAAAAGTGTTGTACAGTATTACAACCTACATCAAATGTGCACTTGTGACGATTGCTTCCACAGGCTTATTAATATTACACAAAAAATAATTGGGTTTGAACTGAACGAGGCTTAAGATATAATAAATTGTATTTATTCCTTAGAATAAAGGTGAACACAACAGATAATGCAGTAACAAACAAGAAGTACACTTACATTGGGGTTGGGGAATGAGAAGTACAGTATGATGTAGCATTTCTCTCAGCAGTCAGGAAATCATTCAGGTGATGTCAGATAACCATATCAGCAAACGAAAACGAATGAAGACTTTGCATGAAGATGAAAAATGAAGACAAAGGATAGATGGGGACCAGCAGGTTATAAACCCTTTGTCCCTCTATCTGTAACATTAAGACCCTGGGATTGGTTTGCAATTATCTCCAGCCAATCTTTGATGGGGGAACACATTTTAGGACAGGCCCCCCTGCTAGCTGGCACATGTGCAGTAGAACTCTGGGGTCTCCTTTCTGAGGCCCCACATGTGCAAATGGAATGCCAGGCCAGCTACCCCTCCGGATCTTGGACAAGATAACCTGTGTTGGACAGTGATAAGTGCGACACTTAAAAAACTGCTATGGAATGCGCCCCCTCCACCCTCACATAGACAGGGTGAAAAAACCTTTTGAGCAAAGCTTAAGTTCTAGCCATTGGGACCCTATGGCCATCTGTCATCCTGATAGCAAAGGAATTTCTTTGAAGCTTTGTCCATACCTTGAGACACAGTATTAACAGACTATTAACCCTTGTGCTCCCGGATGGATTCTAGTGTGTGTGCAGAAACTGAGGTACAATAACAGAGGGGCAACAGGAAAATACACATTTACAGGTTATAACAGGGGTGAAATCACATTTCTGGACCTCAGTCCAGTTAACCCCTTGTCTCCCGGGTGGGGTCAGGGGTGGCCTAATGGGGTGCAACCCCTTTAATACCGGGCCACCCCCTTTCTCCCTCTACAGCACTTCTCCAGGACCAATTCATAAGCGTTAAAGCGTGAACTACAGGTTTTTAAAATCTTATTTAAAAACTCTGCCAGGTCTGAGTTATTAACCTCCCAGTTAATTAACAAGATGTGTGTTTCTTTGTTTAATATACAGTATATGGGATCAATCCTACAGAATTGACCCATGGTCACATTTTAGGTTGATTCACCAAGTGGATAGCAGGACAGTTTATTTTTAATTTATTAGGCAGAATTTTGAGTAATTAATTTTTAGGAGTTCCCACATCACATTTTTAATAGGTAGTGTAAATAATTAATATTTTAGTGTATTCTGTATTTTTAAGGCTGATGCTTTGGTTAATGAGTGCTATATGACTATGATTCTTTTCTAGTTTAGTTTTTTCATATGTACTATCCCAGTTGAGCTCCACCCCTGTACAACACTTTATAGGCTGAGTGAGGGTACCTCTAGTTTAACAATTGGCCTTGACATAACTGGTACATCATAAGGGCACTGAAAAGGGGAAAGATTAAAGAACTATAGTGTTATAAGAAGAAAATAATATTTTATGATCCATTCTGTAACATTATCATTAGCAAAATGTGTCACCATCATCAGTGGGGCTCCAGTCTCCAAACTAGGCAATGAATTACACTCTACACGTTAGTCAGGCTGCTGGGCTAAAACTTACTTTCTGCCCTATGTTGCCCAAATCAAAATATGGCAACCCAAGATAAATTCCATGCTGTCATATTATTTATGGCATGTTAGGCTGGATGGGGCAAGGACTCCTCTATCATGTTGGGCTAATAACTCAGTCTCAACTCATTTGTCTTCAACGTATTTTTTTAATCTTGGCAAGGCAAGCAACAGTTACATTGTAAGGGCAATTTTGGTAAGGTTTAATCTCTCATTTTCATAATGTTTAATCTCTCACGCTTTCACTGTGCCGTTATTGTCCTTCCTTGTATATAGCTGCGGACGCAACGTCTAATAATGCAAATAATAACGGAGAAACATATCTTTCGTAGACAGGCACTGTTAGTGGCATGCAGCCAATCTTCTCTCTTGTCAACCAATTAATGGAGCTTCCCTTCATTACTCTATCTCTAGATGAAGACTGCTGTGCCCTGTTGATATGGGGATTTTTTACGTCGTCATTAAAGAGTTTGTAATCGCTGGACAAAAGGGAAGTGTCTCAGACCATTAGGCAGACAATGAGCGGGATCATAATTATTTGGTGTTAGTGCCAAGTAAATTGCTAATCTCTGAAGGATTGCTCCGTAATGTCAGTATTAGGGAATGTATGGACAGCCATACACAGTCACTATTATTTGTAATTATTTAGGACCAATCGTATAGCAATAATGTTATAGGTGTAGCACACAGTCATTCAGTACATACAGAAAATTAAACATTTCTTCTTGTATTGGATACACAGTGTATGCTGCACCCGAGATCACATTTTACAGGCTATACAGTACGTCATTATGACCCAGTCCATGCCAAAGTCAGGATGAGCACACCCTGAGGTTCAAACCATGTTTACCTGCTTCATACAGTAACTTATACCAGTACCGAATGAGTATTAAAGATTAGTTGTAACTGCAGCCCACCAAAAGATTAACGTTTTGGAAAAGGAAGTACTTTGCACCAAGGTTTATATAATCTTAAAAGCCAGAGATAGCAGTGTGTGAAACCTAGAGTTAGCAAGGTCCATGTAGTCGAGTAATACTCGTTTCGAAGATAGCATAACACATTTTAGCATCAGAGACTTTAACAAAGTATCACATAATGTATAAGCATTGCAATCAGCAAAGATCAAATAAACAGTTAATTAAAATCTAACATTTGGCACCATCACAAGCAGAAATGTAAACAAAAATGTGTGCACACCAAAGCATGCTCTTCTATTTTAATACACAGTGGGCGATTCACTAAGCAGTGATAACGGCTTTTAAGTGTGATAATGCCTGCTGCACGATTGACAAAGCCGTGATAACAGTGCAGTATCGCACTTGAAAGGCTTTTTATCACCACAAAAAAATCTGTGATAAAAAAGTCGTCTGATCATGCATAAAATGGCAAACTCGCTGTTTTTTGCCAGTCAGCGCGATTCACAAAGCAGTGATAAGTGAAACGCACTGTAAAAACTCATCATTTCTTTTCACCAGCTAAAGGCTGGCGCGAAAGAGATGGAGACATGAAAAAAAGCATTGTTATTGTTTTTCCATACACAGAACTAATCCAAGAGGCCGGCGGGTGTCCCCGGGTGGTTCCTACGGGTGTCCTCTGGTGGTCCCTGTGGGTGTCCAGGGGCCTCCAGGTGGTCCCCACAGGTGTCCGTGGGCCCTTGGGTGGTCCCTGCCGGTGTCTGGTGGCCCCAAATGTGTCCCCGCGTGTGTCCGGAGGTCCTCTCATGGTCCCCGCAGGTCCCTGCTTGCCTGCTGGTGTTTATTTTGAGCTTTCTTTTATTTATTGATGGTTTTATTTTGGTGTTTTTAATTGTTAATTCTGGTGTTTAATTGGTATTTGTATAATTGAATGGTGGTAATGTTGTTGTGTTTACTTGCTTATTGTTTTTTATTTGGTGATTGTTTTGAATGCATTGGATAGTTTTTGATTGTTTATTTATATGTTGACCATTGTCTGGCAACAACTGTGCCAATCAATTTTGTTATTGGCATTTATTATGTGTTTAGTTTGCTATGTAATGTGTTTTATTTTGGTACTGTTTTTTGTTTACTTCACCATTTATTGCTACAGTGGTAAATCAGACCCATATTATATGGGCATGATGTACCCACTGTACCAATGAATGAATCACAAACACACACACCTCCCCCCATGAATCACACACACACACACCTCCCACTAGTAGTGGGATTCAGAAATGTTATCAACAGGTTCTCTCTCAACACATTTGTTTATTGTGGGCAATAATCACCTGTGGAATACCGCGAGCAATAATAGCGACCCCGGGAAACGTGAATAGCAGCATCACCCGCCCCCCCTGCCACTCACATCTTTTCATACTGTTGATCATGCTATCTGGATTTCCCAAAACAAACTGTTTTTAAACACTTACAAGACTGTAAAAATGGTATTCGGGACTAAGGCTAAATTTGTAAACTACCTCTGACAGAGCTACAGGTCAGAACCAACTCTAATACCATCCTAGCCCCTGTCAATAGTTTCAAATATCTGGGCATATGGTTTGACTCCCACTTAACATTTGGGTTGCACATTGATACCATGACATCCAAAACCTATGCCAAACTAGGTGTACTTTATAGGAACAAATTCTTCCTAAGCCCGCTGATTAGAAAGTGCATCGCACAACAGATGCTATTACCAATTATAGATTTTGGGGACATAATATATGGCACAGCACCCCAAACTCACCTTAGCAAACTAGACACCCTCTACAATTCAATATGCCGCTTTGTCCTCCAATGTAACTATAACACACGCCACAGCAAAATGCTCAAAGAACTAGATTGGCCATCATTTGAGTCTAGGCACAAAGATCATCTCTCCTGTCTTGCTGCAATTACTTCTGTGGCATGCTACCCCCACAAGCTCCTCATCCCTACCACGCACAGCACTTATTACCTGAGATCTAACTCCAAAAGACTTTTCATGGTGCCAAGGTTCAACAAAGTATCCAACCGCTCCGCCTTCTCTTCCCGTGCACCCCACAAATGGAACAACCTACCAGAGACTCTCAAACCCGCCGCCGGTCTAAGTTTTTAAAAACTAAATCTGTCTCACATTTTAACATGGTCTGTAACTGTTACATACGCCTATAACTTATTTTAACTTTAACTGTTCATGCAATGTCATCATATATAATGTATAACCCTATTCATTTAATGTAATGCAATGTCTTTATATATAATGTATAACCCTGTTCACCTAATGTACCTATGTATTTGTAACCATGTATCTGTCATCATAACTCTGTGCCCAGGACATACTTGAAAACAAGAGGTAACTCGCATTGTATTACTTCTTGGTAAAACATTTTATAAACAAATAAATAATTCAGACGAGGGAAGATAGTTAGCACCACATTCATGGTAGCAAACAGCTCATGAACTTCTTCCCCTGCAGTCACCGCTTCACAATCTCCTTCCCTCTCTCACATTCCCCTCTCATGCCTCCACCTCTACCCCACTCCTCTCTTACACCCCCTCTTTCGCTCACCATGGCACCTGCCTTCCTTTATGTACTTTCCGTCTCACTTGTCCCCCTCCACAACTCCAGGCCCATTACTAAATTCAGTCAAAAGTATAGAAGAGCAAAGTGTCTCCAAACCTCCAATGCCCTGTTGGTCCAACCTGATTCAGTTTGTCCTATAGTCCAACTAAATGCTGGATAGTTGGCAACTCTTAGTTGTGAGAATGTAGAGCTCCCGTACTATTCATGAAACATATACTGTAAATGGAAAACTATATTGCTCAGTGAGATGAATAGGAGTCCACCAAAATCATACATTCTGAATATACTTTAAAGTGAACATTAATCAGCTGAATCTAACTGTAATCTTAGACGCTTCTCCATTAAGTTAAGAGCTGTATAATAGTTTACTGTCACTACATTGCCATACGGTAGTGGTTACAGAATATGTGCTAGTGAAAACCTGGGGACCCAGGTGGGACTGATGATCAAAGAAGTCCTTTTTGTCATCAAAGATGAAAATAGCAGGAACCTGGCAGCTGAGAAGCAGTACGTTCAAGGACACATGGAAAAAAAGAACAGCAACACAGAACAGAAAAACTGTACAGAATTTTTTTGTTATTTCAGTATTTGCTTTCTTTGTTTCATCCCACTTGTTTTTTTTCGGCGGCGGGAGAGGGGGGGTTGCATTATTGGATAATATTGCTACTATTCTGTCCAAAAAAAAGAAGAAATGTCTGGGTGTTATGTTATGGTATTTATTCATGATGCGTTTAGAAGGGAGTCAGTTTTGTTATTGATGATATATTTAGATGCTCTTAGATTGTAAACTCTTCGGGGCAGGGCTTCTTTTCCTAATGTCTACTTATATGTATGAAGTGATTATTCCCATTATGTCATGTGTGTTACTGCTGTGAAGCGCTATGTATATGGATGGCGCTATATAAATAAAGATATCCATACATTTGGCACAGGTGATGGTTTATGCAGCTGCTAATGTAAATGATCTTTGACTAAATAGTGTACGTTCTTAAGTATAATTGAAGAGCAGAGGACTTTTCGGAATTTTTTTTAGTTATTTATGCAAACAGATGTTACATACCATAACCCTCCTAATTAGAGTTATTGTACTTATTTTTATGTAGCCAGGTATCCCCTGGGCTAGTAATTCCATGCCGAACACGTAAGCACTGGTAGTGTTAGGGTTAAATCTATGCCCTGCTGCAGTAATCAGCTCCTTTGAGTGAAGGGGGGGGGGGGGGTGGCTTAAGGCCTAGGTACCAGACCTGGAGCCCCTCCCCTGGTAACAAAAAGGAGCTGAAACCAAATTTAGTGGTCTGTTCTACCCTCTTCCGTCATGGGGAGGGGGTTGTGTGCTCTATTCCCTTCCTCAAGGGAGTGGGAGCAGTTACCCCATACTTCAGCAGGGACACCAGGGAGTGTGGGAGATAAGGATAGTCCACTGGGGATAGTCCTCAAGTCCCTGGGGTTGATTCCAGGGACAAAGAAGTGAATGTGCTGTAATAGATTGCTATAAGAACGTGATCTGATGTTCATCAATAAAGTTCCAGTTAATGTTTTACACTCCTGCATGAGGCTGCAGTCTTTCAGGGGGAGGGAAAGAGGTTTTCCACAGGGACTGCACCTACCTGAGATAGGCCCTGTGGGAATGGAGGCGCAACACCAGAGGAGATGAGAGCTGCCTGATCCCAAAAGCCTGTCCTGTTCATCCCCAACTAACAACGGCGGAAGCTCAGGCCCTTCTGTAAACCTGCAGGTGAGCACCACAACACTGTGTAACAATAAAATCTCCTTTCGTGTGGTGGAACACAGGTTACATTTACAAAATCAGGTGGTACCTATTTCTTCCTGTGTGTGGCAGTTCTGGAACGCTCCACTGCCTCTCTCCCATTGAACCTTCAGCAAATAACAGCAGCATGAAAACCAATGACTGATTTAATAAATGATCATCGGGTTATACTGTAGGTCAGTCAAAACCACTTCTACTTAATCTATATATGTATGTATATATATATATATACAGTGGTTGACAAATCACCAAAAAATCTACTCGCCACACAAAAAAATCTACTCGCCACCTAGTACCAAACGTGTGCTGCTTGGGCCAATATTTACTCGCCCGGGGGTTAAATCCACTCGCCCGGGGCGAGCAAATGTATAGGTTTGTCGAACACTGTATATATATATATATATATATATATATATATATATATATATATATATATATATATATATAAACCCTGTGTGGTGCAATGAACACATTAACACTACCCCGTCAGGTTCCTCTTTAGTTTATGAAAAAATAAAAAATAAAGTGCTCAACAATTGTGTGATATTCACAGTGAGAAACACAAAAAATGGTGCAATAATAAACAACTCAGTGATAAATCAAGTATCCAGAGTCCATACTGTGTAAAAAAGTGATGATACAAAATGAAGGTTCTGTATAAATAAACAGGACCTTATATGTGTAAGAATGAGTTGGTCTGCTGCTGTAGATGAGAGATGGCTTAACACCTCTTATAAGCTGGAGAAAAGAAATAAAAAACAGCACACAACGCTCATAGTGAAGTATGTATATATTAAAAGTGCCAATCATGGAACAGATAAGTAAGGTGCGTACATCCAGGTAGTCGGTTTAAACTTAAAGCATATCATGTAACTTAGACATGGGTTTACTGCACAGGAACAGATAAATGAGACAGGCACCGCTGGATCTCCACCCGAATTCGTTTAAACGACCATCCGACACTGCCGGGCGGCCAGCACCGCACAGAGGAGCGTTGTAGTCACGTCGCAGTTAGTCTCGGGAGAGACCTCTCCTATCTCGGTATACAGGGGGCAGTCTCAGGTAAGAGCAGGGAAACGGATCTCCAGTTAAAAAAAACCCTATGCGCAGCACTCGCAGTGACGGTATCTCTGACCAATGTATCACGCTCACGTGGTCAAGCGGACTCAGAGAATCACTCCGTCACGCTGTCGGCATAAGTGGGGTGATTAAAAACTAGTGAGAACAAAATACCTACCAGTCTGAACACACTGTATGCAGTATCGAGCGGCGGCTGATCACTTCAATGTATGGCGCCAAGGTCAGTGGCCGTACAAAGTTTTCAGTGAGCCAGTTGTAAGCAGCAAAAACAGTGGTTCAGGCAGGACAGTATGGCAAAGCAGTAAAATGCTAAAAATGTCCAATATCCTATGCGTTTCGTAGTACGCAAACTACTTCATCAGGGATTAATTATCAGCCTGTGTAGATTGGATGAGCCTCTAATTGAGCCAACTGTGCTGAAGTAGGGATATCCTGAAAACCTGGCCTGATTGCGGCCCTCGAGGACTGGAGTTGTGCAGGCCTGCATTAGATTGTAAGCTTTTCAGGACAGGGACGACTTTTCCTAAATGGTACTTTTATGTCTGAAGCACTTCTTCCCATCATGTGTTATTTGTATTATTTGTTACCAACCTCAAACTGACGAGACCCAAAAGGTCAAAGCAGCTGTCGGTGAGTAGGTTCACTTCTTAAACCCAAGCTGTGTGTGTAATACGGCAGGCATAAGCTTATAGGGGTTACATGTTAAAATGGACAAGAAGCAAAAGGTGACACATTGTGTGCTCATTTGCATGTTATTAACCAGAATCCCTGGCTGCAGTGGGAGAACGGTATGCTACGCGGTAATAAGGAAAGAAGGTCTGCAGGCCTGTCTGAGACATGTGAATGTGCTCACAAGTGGTGTTTTTATTTTATATTTTTCTAGAATTTTGTTGTTTTACAGGTCCTGACTTTTGTCAATGGATAAACATACAAATTCTTAAATATAATAATAAAAAATAATAATATATATATATTTAAGTGCATCTATGGTTACAGAGAAACACAAGCTATTCACATAATTGTTGGGTACTTTTTTTGACACTGACATTGTGTAAGAGATGTAGGCTGAAGTTAGGAGGGTCCAAATTAGGAGAGAAGAGTCCTGGAGAAGGAGGAGTGGAGTGTGTCATTTTTTTCTGAAGGGAAAGTCTCATATATTTATAAATATGATCTGCAGAAGATATCTATCACTCTTCTGTTCTATTTACAATCCAATCAAGATTTCTAGAAGGAGCAATGTGAACTTTAGTGAAACAGAAGCTACTGTCTTAAAATATGCTATTACATATGAGTTTTTTTAGCAGCATTATTTACCTCTTAGCGTTCTCTCTAGAGAATCAATTAATATCAACTGCTGGGAAACGCATTATTATGATTATTGATCCATAAAGTGCCAACACATTCTGCAGCGCAGAACAGTGCGTGTGAAAGACAATAACAATAAAACATGCAAGAAATATAAAATGAACATGTATACTGGTAGAAGAAGGAAATAGGTCCCTGCTCTTAAGAGCTTGCATTCTAAAGGGCTTCCTCACTTTACACAAGCCCAGGAGGGTAGGGAGTGCAGTTTACAAAGTGGCTTCATAATACAGCAGAGAGTATTTCTAATTCAAAAACAACATTGCATAACATCAAACATATTGGGATCTCTTTAGTAAGCTGTAAAACTCTAACGCATAGTTATTGATCATTAACTCCCATTCAAGAGCGTTATCGATTTTTGAAGCGTACTCATTAGAC
This sequence comes from Ascaphus truei, assembly GCF_040206685.1. Lineage (NCBI taxonomy): Eukaryota > Metazoa > Chordata > Amphibia > Anura > Ascaphidae > Ascaphus > Ascaphus truei. The sequence goes on from NC_134491.1 coordinate 67,693,779, forward strand.
CACATTATTTCCCAAAAACCTAATTCAGAGATAGTGGGGCCAACAATGCATTAGAGTCCGTTGGTGCCGCCTGGATTAACCCCAAACACAGAAAAGCCTTTCTGTAATTCTGTCTGTTATTCTTGGTCTTTTCCCCAAGTCCATCTCAGATGTGTACTTAACTTCTCAATTTGACCCCTGTTCAATATGCTGTGTATCCGCTTCCGCATGATGAAGACGTGACCAGCTTCTTTCAAATTAATGGGGCTAAAATCTTCCCTAGCACGGTGGTGGAAAAATGTACAGAATATTGAGTATGGGTCTGAGGTCCGGCTCACTTTACTCTGACAATAACTCCTTTGTACAGATTTGAAGCATATACAGTATATATCAAGCCTAGGTAGCATTCCCGGCTGCTGGTTATGAGTTAGAAGGGTAGTTACAAAGGCCAAGAGAATTTGTGCTTCCCGTTTGCTGAGCTAAGGGATGTGAATATAGTACGTTTATTAGGCTGGATAAAATAGGCTTTGACTCCCTCTAGTGATAACTGAGTTGGTAGCATCTAGTCATTATTTTGTATAAAAAGGTCTATTTATCAGTCTCTGGGTTGCAAAGCGGAAACCAAAACTATCAGGAAACCTGGTCTTGGCACCAATTGTGAAGCTGAGAAACCTTGATAAATGGCACCCAAAGTGTCAGAGAGGACAGATCTTTTTGCGTAAATGAAAGGGCTACCTGGTGACTACAGCATGAACAAGACCAGTCGTGTGGGTCTATGTATCAAGGCACAATAAGTTATTTGGGGCTTTAAATTGATGGTAAGAATATCATGAGGTCAATTTTTACCAGTGTGTGCATTAATTTGTGATACATGGTCAACAGGAGGAGTTAAGTGACACACATATCATAATGAAATATATAACATTCTGTGCCATCAATATATGGTATTTTATCAAGAGCAGAACAGCCCAGTATCTCGTGCTGATTGTACAGAAACCTATCCAGAGACTAGTACACAACAGCACAAGACCTCACCTCCCCTCCCCTCTCCTCTCCCTTTAAGGGATGTGAGTTATATCGGCGTCCTAGTAACTAGAATTAGTGATTACAGTACGTTCAAAGAAGCAGATGGGGCTAGCAAAGGGATAATTGAATTCCCACCAGCTCCACTGGGAAGTTTACAAATGGCATTTCACAAGAAGCCCTGGTGACATTCTCTCCATGTCACAACATCACTGAAATGGCAAATGCTAAGGGACTCATATTGCTAATGACCCTCCAGCCCCCGTTTAAAGCAGATCTCCGTGATGCTTTGCCGAATTTTAACTGTAGGTTCTACTTCTCGTGCTGCATTGATAACGGAACAGTCACTGGTTCTAGATATGTCAACTCTCATTCATTTGCTGCGAGTCCCAACGATTTTTGGCATCACTCATGGGGAGTTATTCCTTAAACTGTGATAGTGCCAATCTGGGCACTATCGCACTGAAACTCTCACTGACTACAAAGGGAGTTTCCATGCAATATCTCCCCAATTGGTAATATCACAGTTTAATGAATAGGCCCCCATAGACTTCAACAGAGTCGCACTGATCAAAATGAGCATTTTTCCATTAATATCGCACTTCTTGGACTTGCACCCTAAAATCTCACTGATATCATTCCTTGGAGGAAGACACCTCTGTCGTTCAGATTCTCTCTTCCTTCACGTTTTGTCCATTCTTAGAGTCCCGAGACAGCCCCCTCCCCCTCCCACAGCAAGCTGCTGCCCACTCAATTAGTATGGGCAACCAATGTTGAAGATGAAAAAGGGGCATTTGGAAATAGGGCAAATACCCTCTACCCAAGATATGTAATTTATCCAGATTCTGAGGTTTGCACAATAATACCATTACACTGAGATAACGACAGTTTGCATTCTTAAAAAGATGGGGGATGTTCTTGCTTTTTGGAGCTTATAGCATAAGCTTTTACATACCACAGTACATTCATTTTTGAGGGAATATTTTTTTTCTTGCGCATACATTGCTGTTGTAATTTCAGGTGAAATTGATTTTTTAGAGTTAAAGATGACATCGACCCGATAGCCTGCTTTCTCCAATATTCTTGTTTGAAAAACTGATATTAGTTTAGCTATGAATTATGTATCTATCTGAGGGTTTAGTATGCATAACCATGTTTCTTTCAGGAACATGCTCAGCGATACCAGGGGATTATAAATATTTATCACGCATATATTAAGGCTCTAACCAACTTCTAATGTTAGAAATATTTGTTTATATCCTCTTACAAATTGGTGTGGGGTGCCTGATGAAACACCAAAAGGGTCTGAAACGTTGCCAGTATGATATCGGACTGTCAAGTCATGATATTGTATTATTTTGGAGTGCAGATCTAGCTCTTTTTCTTGTTTAAGAGAGTCTTGGTGGATTATTTATTTATTTTATTTATTTATAAAATATTTTACCATGAAGTAATACATTGAGAGTTACCTCTCGTTTTCAAGTATGTCCTGGGCGGATTGGGACGTGGGATCACCCTGACATCACATATAAGTTTAATAGGACATTTAAAATGTGCCCCCACATTAACTATTTCTATGTTAAATAAAATATATGTATCATTTAAAAAAGGTGGTAACGAAGCAAGTTTCCCTTTGAAATTCTCTTTGCCATTAAGGCTAAATAATATTGATGTTTTGCTCACTATTATTCCCAGGAAATGTTATAAAAAGGTACAGATCACATTTTTTTTACATTTATTTATAAAATGTTTTTAAAAATATTTTACCAGGAAATAATACATTGAGAGTTACCTCTCATTTCCAAGTATGTCCTGGGCACAGAGTTATGATGACAATACAGGTTACATGTAGGTTTATACATTTTATTTGTAGACATTTCAGGACAGTTAGAGATAATATATGATTATGGGCTTATGTAACAGTTACAGACAAGATTAAAATGTGAGGCAGCTGAAGTCTTGAAATTGCTTAAACTGGAGTCGGTTTTGAGATTCTCAGGTAGATTGTTCCTGTTGTAAGGTGCACGGTAAGAGAAGGAGGAGCAACCAGATTCCATGTCGAACCTTGGGACCGTGAACAGTCTTTTGGAGTCAGATCTCACGTGATAAGTGCTGTGTGCTGTAGGGGAAAGGAGTTTGCTCAGATAGGCAGGTAGCTTGCCCAGAAAGTATTTGAAGACAATACAGAGAAAATGTACTTTGTGTCTGGAGCATTGCACAGTGATGTGTGTTGTAGTTACACATCACAGTGATGTGTGTTGTAGGACAAAGTGGCATATTGTGTTGTAGAGGGTGCATAGTTTACTAAGGTTAGTTTGGGGTGCTGTACGACTTACTATATCCACATACAGTAGTCTATAATTGGCATTAGTTAGTAATGCGCTTTCTGACCATCGGGTTTAGGGAGAATTTGTTCCTATAAAGTATACCTAGTTTTGGATGTTAGAGTTTTTGGATGTTAGAGTATCAATATGCAACTATAATTATAATTTTGGATTGATGCAGGGGAGGTCTCCGGAGCTGAGCCCCATTCATTTCAGCTCCAGGAATGCCCTGCTTTCAGAGATACTAACCTCTGAAGGTGGTGCTGGTATCTTTCTCCGCATCACATGGGTCAATTGGAAGCTGCACAGAGGTATCTCCAGAGGCATCCTATTTTAAAAAAAAAAAAAAGAATTAAAAAAAATTAAATTCAAAAAGCTTGGATTGCCTCACGGAACCTTGTTTCTGCTCTGTTCTTGACTGTTACAATAAATTAAGGATTACATTGTGAACATGTGAGTAGCGCTCTACTTTGCACCTTTTTCCTAGAGGACACCTGCATTTTCAGGAATTTGTTAGCCACCAAGGACTGAAATCAGTGAGATTTGGGGAGTCACAGAAAATCAGTGTTGAGTGCAGCAGTGAAGTAGTTTTCTTTTTCATCAAAAATATTTACGGATATATTTACTAAGCAGTGCTATACCAGACGACAACTTCCTGGTGCTAGGAGACACCTTACAGCTCATTCACTTGAATTGGTTGTAAAGGATCTTCTAATGTCCAGAAAGTGCACTCACGGTACTGGCAGGAAAACACCACAGGTGTACAGCAACAACAGTTCAGTATAAATACAAAAAAACACAGATAACTGGAAAAAGAAGAAGAAAGTAGTAGCACTCCTGTGGTCTTCAACATACACAAATATGTTTTTTTGAAGATGTTTAATAAACAGGGATCAGCGTTTCGATTCACACAACAATCTTTTTCATCATCTTGACAATGGTCCTTGTGTGAACCGAAATGTTGATCCCCATTTACTAAACATCTTTTTGTGTTTTGAAGCCCAACGGAGTACCATTACTTTCTTCTTTTTCTAGGTATCGTCTGATGACAGAAGGTTTTCTATGAAGTAGCTCCGATAGTAGATATGGCCCTTAATCTCGTTCAGAATTAATGGAGTTTAAATCTTCCTGCGCAAGGGGAGCTACGCAGCTTCCAAATTGGAGCCTAGAGACACTGTTTCACCCCAAAACTTTTTGGAGAAAATACACCCTAAATCTTTTGCCACATAATGCTCTCTGACATCACACTGCAATTGTGATCACATGATTCTGGAACCCAAATGTGACATTGTGGTCCTGAGAGGGTAAATAATAAATGCCTATCTTTTACAAAGAGCAATTTCCACGGCTACATTAAACTCTGTCCTGTAATCCTCTTCTGTTTCATGCTTGGGTATCACTTATTTATTTAGGCAGGCATCAGATGAGATGGTAACTCCTTGGTATTCATCTGTGTCTAACAAGCTTCTTACATTCAACTATACAAGCATAGCTTATTTTAAAATAAACTTGAATGTGTTACGCTTCTAGACGGGCTACTCTTGTGTTAAATTCCTGCACCCTTATTTGAAATATATATATGTACTTTGTTCTGGTTTTGCTTCTGTTTGCACTGGGGAGTAGTTTTACGAAGCAATACAAGGTGTTAGAGGAAAGACCCTTGGAACACCATTTTTCTCCTATCTATGTGCTCAATAAAACACCCGTTCAGGGCTGGCCCCACTGACCGCAAAGGGGTTATCGTACCTGCCTAAGAGGTTTGTGTCAAATATAAAGAACAATGACATCATACGCTAACAAATGGAACATTAAATCAGTGGCACTTCATTTTAACCCACAGTCAGTTAAATACACAGGGCCTCATTCTAGTAGCTTCAATAAAGTCACTGTCAAATCGAACGTCTTGGCATGACCGACCTCACGCTTTGACGTTTGTGTTATCCCTGTATTCAGAAAGAATTATCGCAAGTCAGATACCATTCGGTAGGAAAATGCCATACTGCTCTAGATCTAGATCTGTCCCTTTATCGCTATCTTTTTCTAAGTTCTGCCGCCGTGATCTGCCTGTAGTGTGTAAGGGTTTGCAGGGAGAGCGCGGCACAGAGATAGCTGCATCTCCCTGCACAGCTCTTACGGGTGATTGCACAATTTAAATTTTATTTTAATAACACAGTATTGAAACCGGTGGTCTCTGGAGCTGAACCGCATTAATTTCAGCCCTAGGGACCCCCTGCTTCCTGAGTTACAGGCCCCGGTATGGGGTTCCGGTATCTTCCTGCATTGTTTAAATCTCCCGCGTCACGTGCCCGCGACATTTAAACTTTGTGGAGATATCGGCACCCCATACCGGGGCTTGTAACACGGGAAGCAGGGGGTGTCCAAGGCTGAAATTAATGTGGAGACAAAAAAGCGAAAGCTTCCCCTCTGAATGCACTCAGATCGACCTAATTGATATGTTGTGGTGAATTAAAATTATTTAAATTATTAGGTCGATCTGAGTGCATTCAGATGGAACCTTTCGCTTTTTTGTCTGTATATCCCTTTGTCCCCTTTTGCACCAGATATGATCTTTAACCATCTAGCTACTTACCACTTCATGTACTTCAGCTGATGCGGGAGCCTTCCCTTTCCATCCTCTTCCCTACCCCTCCCCCCACCCCATATCTATAGTGAAATTAATGTGGTTCAGCTCCGGAGACCCCCTTATTCGATACTGTGTTATGAAAATAAAATGAAAACAACTTAATTACCTTGGCGGCTAGCCGCTAAATCAATGAAGGGGTTAAACTAGAGTACCTGGTTTGTTGGGGGTAGAGCGGGTGGGTGAAGGTTGGATTTGCCCCAGGGTGGGTGCTTATGCCTACTGGGTGGGTAGGGGGAGGGGTTAACGCCTTCATTACCTTAGTGGTAGTAACCGCTACGGTAATGAAAGGTTGAACTCCTCCTGCAACCCTCCCGGTTGGCCTAAACTCCAACCACAGGCCAAATACCACCTTAACCCACCCAATCTACCCCCAATAAACAGGGCACTGTATATAACACCTTCATTATCATTAGCCGCTAAGGTAATGAAGCTGCCTGTCAATGTATTTTTATTACATAGGATGGAAGCAGGGGCACTCCGGAACTGATATTAATACGTGTCAGCTCCGGAGACCCCCGGCTTCAATCCGACGTAGTAAAAATATATTTTTTCTTCAGAGTCCCGCATCCTATCTCGCCGCCCTTGAGGTGGCAAGATCAGAATGTGCGAGTTGCAGCCACGATGTGAATCTAAGAGCCAACAGAATAGCTCGATTTCTCAAAAAATTCATTTGAGCATTTTTTGAGCTTCCAGTCGGCTTGAGCTGTCGATCAGGAAGAAGCAGGTCTCGGGCAAGTTTTACATGTTACCGGAGCTTTCTGTGCCCCAAACTGTCGATAACTCACTTATCGAAGCTACTAGTACAGGCCCCACAGACTTAGTTACTTATTTCATCTAAACACACTATTTATTTATTTTTAGACGTGCCGCTGCCCCTATCGCATTTTTTTTTTTACATGATCAAGAATCAGGGATCCCCAGAGCTGAAACACTATTGTCCGCTCTGGAGACACCCTTGTTTCCAATATACTTACGACTGAAGGCAGCGCTGGTACACTCATATCCAGGGAAAAACCATTTTTTTAAAGGGGGGAGGGAGGGGAATCTGCTCCTTTAATTTTGAAGGTTATAGTAGCATTTGTATTTTTAAGAGGATACAATTGCATAAGACCTTTAACATTAAGAAGCAAAAATAATTTCAGTTGACAAAATAAAATCCAGTATCAAGGATTATTTTACTATGCATGTCAGTGCATTATACCCGTATACTACATTCCTCTTATCTGTGCTCCCAATAGGCTCACTAAAACCATCTTAAAACCAGCTGCTGTGAATTGGAAATCTAAAATTAACGAGCTCCATATTCCGGACATCATTCCCCATGGATTGCCGCCCATCTGGAGCTTACATTATTTGCTTCCTTTCTTTCCGATATCTTTAGATATCACTGTATTGTGGAGGATCGGCTTGCTTCTTAATAGGCTTGTTGTTGTCTCGGTCCGTAATTGGATTCAGAGAAAAATTAAATACTTATTAAAGGTGTAGTTCCCAATACAAACTTTTTTTGAAAGTGAGTTCCATGTGAAACAGATTACCAATGTTTTTTGTTTTTTTAAACTGTTTATTTTCAATATGTTTTGTGGGGTACAGTAAAGAAAAGGTATGGGACACAGGGAAAAGTACAATATACATCCAAGTACTGTGCATTTGCATACCAATGATGGTGGTTCATGTCATTAGAAAGGAGAGGGAAGAAGAAAAGGAGGAGACAACACCAGGGGAGGTTACAAAAGTAGGGCTTGTTTCCACATCTCCGACTCTACCAGGGTCCGAGCGTCATTATTAGTGCGATGGCCAGGGCACATGTCAGCCAGTCCCCGCGGGGTCGATCAGGACAGTGCAAGGGCCACACCGTGGCCAAGTCTCGTTCCACACTCCTCAATCAACTAATACCTCCACATCATGGAAAATCTGTGTGTTGTCGCTTAGGAAGGTTGTAATCCTTTCCATGTGAAGGACATGCCACCCTCCATGTTTGATTGCAATGATGTCAGGGACTGTTTGTTTATTCCATAGGGCTGCTATGCCAGGAGAATTTGGAATGCCAGTCTAGTGGAAGTACGAGGTAGTTGGGTGGCTTATAATTACACGCCCGTGGCGAGTGGATTTAGGCCGCTGGCGACTGGATTTAGGCCGTTGCTGCGGCTCTAGGAATTCCCCTGCTCGCGCCAATTTGTAAAAATTTTTTTAAAATAAATAAATAATCCCCCTCCCTGATTGGTGTGACGCGGGTATATTCCTGATGCAGAGGCTTTGGCGCCTCTTCCTGTTTTAAACTACAAGACTTCCTGGCTGTGTCGGAGGGATTCACCTAGTTTCTGTGGTAGGGCTGTGGTTCAAGCATTTAGGGTCAGCCCCAACCCCCCCTGCCCCCGATCCCTGCTTGCTGCCCGGGGCAGGAGGTAGGCTGGGTGGGTCCCGTCGCTGCTGCCCAGGTGCTTCCCCTTCGTCCCACGCTCCTTTGCCACATGCGTAGTGGGGGTGTTCCCCCTGGTCTCCGCTCCCCCTCCGGCCCCGCTATGGTCTCCGGTCCCCGCTGCCCCTCGGTCCCCGTTACTGCTTGCGCGGGCCGCGAGATGGCAGCGCGGGTGTTCCCCCTGGTCCCCGTGTCTGTCTCCGCTCCCCCCCGAGAGAGAGTGTGTGTGTGTGTGTATATGGGAGTGAGTGTGTGTGTGTGTCAGTCAAAGTCACCCAGCCAGTCACCTACTCCCCACCCAGTAAGCCCCCCATCAGTCAGTTACCCCCCTGTCAGTCAGTTACCACCCCAGTCAGTCAGTTACCCCCCCAGGTCAGTCAGTTACCCCCCCAGGTCAGTCAGTTACCCCCCCAGGTCAGTCAGTTGCCCCCCAGGTCAGTCAGTTGCGCTCCCAGGTCAGTCAGGTGCCTTCCCCCCCAGGTCAGTCAGTTGCCTACCCCCCCAGGTCAGTCAGTTGCCTACCCCCCCAGGTCAGTCAGTTGCCTCCCCCCCCAGGTCAGTCAGTTGCCTCCCCCCCCCAGGTCAGTCAGTTGCCTCCTCCCCCGTCAGTCAGTTGCCTCCCCATCTCTCTCCCTTCTCTGTCTTTCCCCTCTCTGTCTCTCCCCCCCTCTGTCTCTCCCCCCTCTCTGTCTCTCCCCCCCTCTCTGTCTCTCCCCCCCCCTCTCTGTCTCTCCCCCCCCTCTCTGTCTCTCCCCCCCCTCTCTGTCTCTCCCCCCCTCTCTGTCTCTCCACCCTCTCTGTCTCTCCCCTCCTCTCTGTCTCTCCTCCCCTCTCTCTCTCCCCGCCTCTCTGCATCCCCCATCTCTTTCTCTCTCCCCCCCTGCATCTCCCATCTCTTTCTCTCCCCCTCTGCATCTCCCATCTCTCTTCCCCCCCCCCCTGCATCTCCCATCTCTATTTTCCCCCTTTGCATCTCCCATCTCTTTCTCTCCCCCCGCCTGCATCTCCCATCTCTTCTCTCCCCCCCCTGCATCTCCCATCTCTCTTCCCCCCCCCTGCATCTCCCATCTCTTTCTCTCCCCCCCTGCATCTCCCATCTCTTTCTCTATCCCCCCTCCATCTCCCATCTCTTTCTCTCCCCCCTGCATCTCCCATCTCTTTCTTTCCCCCCTGCATCTCCCATCTCTTTCTTTCCCCCCTGCATCTCCCATCTCTTTCTCTCTCCCCCCTGCATCTCCCATCTCTTTCTCTCCCCCCTGCATCTCCCATCTCTTCCTCTCCCCCCCTTGCATCTCCCATCTCTTTCTCTCCCCCCCTGCATCTCCCATCTCTCTCCCCCCCTGCATCTCCCATCTCTCTCCCCCCCTGCATCTCCCATCTCTCTCCCCCCCTGCATCTCCCATCTCTCTCCCCCCCTGCATCTCCCATCTCTCTCCCCCCCTGCATCTCCCATCTCTCTCCCCCCCTGCATCTCCCATCTCTCTCCCCCCCTGCATCTCCCATCTCTCTCCCCCCCTGCATCTCCCATCTCTCCCCCCCCCTGCATCTCCCATCTCTCTCCCCCCCTGCATCTCCCATCTCTCTCCCCCACCTGCATCTCCCATCTCTCTCCCCCACCCCCTGCATCTCCCATCTCTCTCCCCCCCCTGCATCTCCCATCTCTCCCCCCCCTGCATATCCCATCTCTCTCCCCCCCCTGCATATCCCATCTCTCTCCCCCCCTGCATCTCCCATCTCTCTCCCCCCCCTGCATCTCCATCTCTCTCCCTCCCCTGCATCTCCCATCTCTCTCCCCCCGCATCTCCCATCTCTCTCCCCCCTGCATCTCCATCTCTCTCCCCCCTGCATCTCCCATCTCTTTCTCTCCCCCCCCTGCATCTCCCATCTCTCTTTCCCCCCCTGCATCTCCCATGCGCCCCCCCTCTGCATCTCCCATCCGTCCCCCCCTCTGCATCTCCCATCCGTCCCCCCCCCTCTGCATCTCCATCCGGCCCCCCCTGCATCTCCCATCTCCCCCCTCTGCATCTCCCATCTCCCCCCCCCCTCTGCATCTCCCATTTCCCCCCCCTCTGCATCTCCCATCCGACCCCCCCTCTGCATCTCCCATCCGACCCCCCCTCTGCATCTCCCATCCGCCCCCCCCTCTGCATCTCCCATCCGCCCCCCCCCTCTGCATCTCCCATCGCCCCCCCACCCTCTGCATCTCCCATCCGCCCCCCTCTGCATCCTTACCTCAGGTAGCTGCGGGTTCGGCGGAGGTGGCTGCTTCATCGGAGGCACGCACACACTAGCAGCAGGTGCCGCACTGCTAGCGAGCGGCTGTGAGCGGGCTCTGGGTGGGGAGAGCGAGCTGGGGGGAGGGAGTGCCGGGAGCGGAGGGAGGGCCGGGGAGCGGCAGAACCGGGGTGCCGAGGAAGGAGGAGCCGGGGAACCGGAGGGAGGCAGAACCGGGGTGCCGAGGGAGACCCGGGGGAGGGAGTGCCGGGGTACCTGGGGGAGGGAGTGCCGGGGTACCTGGGGAAGGAGTGCCGGGAACCAGAAGGAGGGCCAAGGAGCCGAAGGGAGGCAGAACCAGAGTGCCGAGGGAAGAGGAGCCGGGGGATGGAAGGCAGGGGAGAGCGGGAAGCCACGTGACCGCCCCTGCGACTGGGTTTTTTTGTCAAAGACCCGCCCCCGGCATCCCATCCAATCCCCTGCGGCCAGGCATTTTAAAGCCCCGCCCCCAGCATCCCTCCAGGCGGTCCACGTGCATCGGCGGCCATCTTGGGAGCCTCAGGGGATCTCGGTCGTTGATCGAGAGGAATTATTTATTTATTTAAAAAAAATTTTTTAAATGTTGGAGCGAGCAGGGGAATATTAATAGAGCCCCAGAACGACTCGCCAGCGGCCTAAATCCAACCAAAAAATCTACTCGCCACCTAGTCCCGCCCCCAACTCCGCCCTTAGTCCTGCCCCCATCTCTGCCCCTAGTCCCGCCCCCAACCCCGCTTTAAAATAAAATATTTAAAAGAAATACATTTAATAAATTCCTAGTCAGAACATTTGTTTTTGACAAATGTATTTATTGTATTACATTATACTACAATTAGTCCTTGTTACGTGTGTGTGTGTCTGTGTTTGTTTGTTTGTTTGTTTGTTTGTTTGTTTGTGTGTGTGTGTGTGTGTGTGTGTGTGTGTGTGTGTGTGTGTGTGTGTGTGTGTGTGTGTGTGTTTGTAAATGTTGGATCTAGAAATAAAAGCCAGGTGTGAATGACTCGTTTCCTGAACCCCTTAACCAGTGTCTGGATGCCCCCGCGTCACAATATCTAAAGCAGCAATCCCACCTGGGATCTTACCTGATCCGCAGTCCCTCAATGTCCAGGTACCTCATTCCCGCAATGTTATACATTGGAGGGGATGTGTTCCCTACCTGTCTTCTGGGTTAGGGGGGTTCCGATGTCTTCCGTGTGAAGCTTGAGTCAGATCTGGAAGAAAGCAGTATAGGTTATTTCGGTGTAGTATAGGGCAGTTAAGATATATAGGGTAAATAAGAGATCCAGATCCAGAGTGTGAGAGAGTGTGGGGGAGAGAGAGAGTGTGGGGGGAGAGAGAGTGTGGGGGGAGAGAGAGAGTGTGGGGGGAGAGAGAGAGTGTGGGGGGAGAGAGAGAGTGTGGGGGAGAGAGAGAGCGTGTGGGGGAGAGAGAGAGTGTTGGGGAGAGAGAGAGTGTGGGGGAGAGAGAGTGTGGGGGGAGAGAGAGAGTGGGGGGGGAGAGAGAGTGGGGGGGGGAGAGAGTGGGGGAGAGGGAGAGAGTGGGGGAGAGGGAGTGAGTGGGTGAGAGAGAGAGAGAGTGGGGGAGAGAGGGAGACAGACTGACTGGGTAGGTGACTGACTGACTGACTGGGTAGGTGACTGACTGACTGACTGACTGGGTATGTGACTGACTGACTGGGTAGGTGACTGACTGACTGACTGACTGGGTAGGTGACTGACTGACTGGGTAGGTGACTGACTGGCTGACTGGGTATGTGACTGACTGACTGGGTGGGTGACTCACTGACTGACTGGGTGGGTGGGTGGGAAGGTGACTGACTGACTGGGTGGGTAGGTGACTGACTGACTGACTGGGTAGGTGACTGACTGACTGACTGACTGGGTGGGTGACTGACTGACTGACTGGGTGGGTGACTGACTGACTGGGTGGGTGACTGACTGACTGGGTGGGTGACTGACTGACTGGGTAGGTGACTGACTGACTGACTGGGTAGGTGACTGACTGGGTGGGTGACTAACTGACTGACTGGGTGGGTGACTGACTGACTGACTGGGTGGGTGACTGACTGACTGGGTGGGTGACTGACTGACTGGGTGAGTAGGTGACTGACTGACTGGGTGGGTAGGTGACTGACTGACTGTGTAGGTGACTGACTGACTGGGTGGGTGGGTAGGTGACTGACTGGGTGGGTGGGTAGGTGACTGACTGGGTGGGTGGGAAGGTGACTGACTGACTGGGTGGGTAGGTGACTGACTGACTGGGTGGGTAGGTGACTGACTGACTGGGTGGGTAGGTGACTGACTGACTGGGTGAGTAGGTGACTGACTGACTGGGTAGGTGACTGACTGGGTGGGTAGGTGACTGACTGGGTGGGTAGGTGACTGACTAGGTGACTGACTGGGTGGGTGGGTAGGTGACTGACTGACTGACTAGGTGACTGACTGACTAGGTGACTGACTGACACACACACACACACACACACACACACACACACACACACACACACACACACACACACACACACACACACACACACACACACACACACACACACACTGAGTGGTGCTTTAAATGTTGGTGGGCTGATGACATCACTCACCCCGTATCTCCGGAGCAGATGATGCCTCTCCTCGTGGTTCCCCTGAGCCGGTGTCAGCTCCGGAGGAACACAGGCACCTCACCCTCCCTCACGGAGCAGTGTCGGCCATCTTGCTCCCGGCTCTTGGTCGCGTTTGTGGAGGAGGACGGGGGAAGCCTCCCACCCCGTGCAACCACTGGAGCGGGCCAAACGGGAGGGAGGCAGCACATGGGAGGAAGCAGCACACGGGAGGGGGCCGCGCACGGGAGGGGGCCGCGCACGGGAGGGGGCCGCGCACGGGAAAGGGCCGCGCACGGGAGGGGGCCGCGCACGGGAAAGGGCCGCACACGGGAGGGGGCCGCACACGGGAGGGGGCCGCACGGGAGGAAGCAGCACACGGGAGGGGGCCGCACGGGAGGAAGCAGCACACGGGAGGGGGCCGCACGGGAGGAAGCAGCACACGGGAGGGGGCAGCACACGGGAGGAAGCAGCACACGGGAGGAAGCAGCACACGGGAGGGGGCAGCACACGGGAAGAAGCAGCACACGGGAAGAAGCAGCACACGGGAGGGGGCAGCACACGGGAGGAAGCAGCACACGAGAGGGGGCAGCACACGGGAGGAAGCAGCACACGAGAGGGGGCCGCACACGGGAGGGGGCCGCACACGGGAGGAAGCCGCACACGGGAGGGGGCCGCACACGGGAGGGGGCCGCACACGGGAAAGGGCCGCACACGGGAGGGGGCCGCACGGGAGGAAGCAGCACACGGGAGGGGGCCGCACGGGAGGAAGCAGCACACGGGAGGGGGCCGCACGGGAGGAAGCAGCACACGGGAGGGGGCCGCACGGGAGGAAGCAGCACACGGGAGGAAGCAGCACACGGGAGGGAGCAGCACACGGGAGGAAGCAGCACACGGGAGGGAGCAGCACACGGGAGGGGGCAGCACACGGGAGGAAGCAGCACACGGGAGGGAGCAGCACACGGGAGGGGGCAGCACACGGGAGGAAGCAGCACACGGGAGGAAGCAGCACACGAGAGGGGGCAGCACACGGGAGGGGGCAGCACACGGGAGGAAGCAGCACACGAGAGGGGGCAGCACACGGGAGGGGGCCGCACACGGGAGGAGGCAGCACGGGAGGGGAGCGCATGGGAGCGGGCAGCACACGGGAAAGGGCCGCATGGGAGCGGGAACACAACCACCCCACCCACGTGCACAGCCGCGCAACACAACTCTCCCCCCATCTCCCGCATCCCAGGTGGTGGACACCCCAGGGCAGGGAGGGGAGGAGATCAGGAGGGAGAGGAGATCGGGGAAAGGGGGCTAACCCAGCACTGCCTGCCGGCCCTCTTCCCCGCGTTAACCCAATCAGGGAGGGGGATTATTTATTTATTTAAAAAAAACAAATTGGCGCGAGCAGGGGAATTCATAGAGCCGCAGCAACTACTCGCCAGCGGCCAAAATCCACCCGCCACGGGCGTGTGTGTGTGTGTGTGTATATTTATATATATATATATATATATATATATATATATATATATATATATATATATATATATATATATACATATATACATACATACACACACACACACACACACACACACACACACACACACATATCACAAACAGAAAAAGAAAGCAGCGTCTGCTTATGGTTATTCCAGTGTGTATGTATGAACTGACTGAAAATCGTATTAATCTACACAATATAAACTAATAATAGTGAATAACTAAAATAATCAAATCTAGCACAAATCTATATAAAACCTGTAAACCATAAAGGAATAATGCATTGAATAAATGACAACATATATAAAGAAAAGCAAAAAGGTGTGATAACCAGTCCTCAAAGATAAGTCCAATGATAATGTGGGTTCTGGTGTAGAGGGTCTCCGGCTGCTCTCAATATGGACAAACCACGTCTACAGGGAATCTAAAAGGACGCATTGACACTGACGTCATCACCGAGCGCTGGAGCAGACTGATCCATGCGCGACTGCTGCAGAGGCTTGACTCATACGGAGCCACTTTCCAGGACTCTTACACAGCATCACCTGCCCTGGACATCTGCTGGGACGTCGACCCTTTATACTGCAAGACTGGGACTGCCCCAAGATGTTGCAATACTAACCGGATGGTGGTGATTATATCACGCAATGCTTGATTTTATTGTACTTTTGTAAGTGCATTTTTTACCCCCTCCTCCCCTTCCCCTCATTAAATTTACAATTTTACGCTATGGGCGTGCGCTCTCTCCTCCTTTTTTCCATATATATATATATATATATATATATACAGTGTTCGACAATCCTATACATTTGCACACCCGGGGCGAGTGGATATAACCTCTGGGCGAGCTCTTATTGGCCCAAGCAGCATACGTGTTTGTTTTTTTAAATTTTCCCTGCTCGTGCTGGCTGGAAAAAAAAAAAAACTTCCCCTACCTGACAGCTGATTGGCGCGCGCTCCAGGGCTCTATATGAGCCCGCCCCCAACAAGCGCCCATTCTTTCTGCCAGGAGATCTGTTGGAGAGTAAGTACTCTCCAATCCTCCATCCTGCGGCCCCTCTGCTCCTTCCCTGCCTCCTGCAAGCAAACCCGTGCGATCCCCCTGGTCCCCATATGGCTCCCTACTCGCCACCACCGCGGCCCTCTGCCGCTAGTACGCGCCTTTGCGTTAGCACTCCCCTCCTCCTGCCCCCTTCCCCTCCCCTCCTCCTGCCCTTCGATCGCTGTCCGGGGCGGGACGTCCCCACGGCTGCAGCCCGGTAGGGAGACTGGCGCCCACTGGGGGACACCTCAGCACGTGCCTCCCACACACCCTGCCACCTCACCAAAGCTTCCACTACGCCCGCGTGAGGTATGGGGGGGGATGTCGGCCTGCCCCCCCCCCCCCCCCACGAGCTTCATGCCGCCGTGGGGTGGGGGGGAACAAGCAGCCTGCAAACCTGTTTGGCCGCGCACTGCGGGACATGCCGGCGAGGGGAGCAGGGCAGTGACGGCCGCGGCGGGGCTGACTGTCCCCTTTGGCGCCCGCTGGGGGACACCTCACCACGTGCCTCCCACCCACCCTGCCACCTCCTCACCTACCCTGCCACCTCCCCAAAGCTTCCACTACGCCCGCGTGAGGTATGGGGGGGGGATGTCGGCCTGCCCCCCCCCCACAAGCGGGAGATGGGGGCGGGGGGGTGTGGGGGGGAGCGTGGTGGTGGTGCTGGTCGCAGCCTTTCCTCCCCCCCCCCTGTGTGTGTAGAGAGAGAGAGTGTGTGTGTGTGTGTATATATATGGGAGAATGTGTGTGTGTATATATGGGAGAATGTGTGTGTGTGTGTGTGTGTGTGTATATGGGAGAATGTGTGTGTGTGTGTGTGTATGATAGAATGTGTGTGTATATGGGAGAATGTGTGTGTGTGTGTGTGTGTGTATATGGGAGAATGTGTGTGTGTGTGTGTGTGTGTATGGGAGAATGTGTGTGTGTGTGTGTGTGTGTATGTGGGAGAATGTGTGTGTGTGTGTGTGTGTGTATATATATGGGAGAATGTGTGTGTGTGTGTGTGTGTGTGTGTGTGTATATGTGTGTGTGTGTATGGGAGAATGGGTGTGTGTGTATGGGAGAATGTGTATGGGAGTATGTGTGTGACACCAGAGGTACCCCCCCAATCAGTCACCCCTGCCCCAGTCAGTCAGTCACCGCTGCCCCAGTCAGTCAGTCACTCCTGCCCCAGTCAGTCACCCAGTCAGTCAGTCACCCACCCAGTCACCCACCCACCCTCTCTCTCTCTGTGTATCACCCACCCTCTGTGTGTGTGTGTGTCACCCACCGTTTCTCCCCTCTCTGTCTCCCCACTCTCTCTCTCCCCCACACTCTATCTCTCCCCCCCAAACTCTCCTACACTCTCTCTCTCCCACTCTCTCCCTCCCCCACACTCTCTCCCTCTCTCTCTCTCTCTCTCTCTCTCTCTCTCTCTCTCTCTCTCTCTCTCTGTCTCTGTCTCTGTCTCTGTCTCTGTCTCTGTCTCTCTCTCTGTCTCTCTCTCTCTCTCATCTGACTCAAGCTTCACACGGAACACATCGGAACCCCCCTAACCCAGAAGACAGGTAGGGAACACATCCCCTCCAATGTATAATAATCTACGCTGTGGAGCCTACTGTCCAGGTTATATATTTTATTTGCACTCATCTCCATTATTGCACTCCTGCTGCTTTGCTAGCATTTTGCTACCAGCCATTCAGACATTCAAGTTCCTGTTTACACTGTGAACTCTCCCCGGCTGAAACCTCGCTGACATCATCGAGTTCACGCGAGACTCTATTCAGTGTATGCTCTGTGTAGCACCGGAGAGAGGGGAAGGCGGCGTCCCTCGTGGCTTTCGGTCCCTGCCAGGACCTAGAGGGGCTATTGTGGCAAGACACACCGCGGACATCACACCGAAGTCCTCCTCCTTGGGTTCCTGCGTCTGAACGGGCTGAGTTGTACTCAAAAACGCATTTTTTTCAGCTTTGTTTGTGAGTGCATTTTTATCCCTTACTCCATAAATTTATTGTTATACAATTTTACGCTATGAGTGCGCCTGTTTTTTCTGTATTTTTGTAGATATATACTGTATATGCGCGGGCAGCAGGAGGAGCAGCAACACACACACACCCATTACTTACCCGTGCAGGTTTCAAGACCTGGCAGCTCCATCCATCCTAGGTCAGTACACGTGGACATGAAATCCCAGGCAACGCCGGTATATAAGCTAGTATATATATATATATATATATATATATATATATATATATATATATATATATATATATATATATATATATATATGCTCATTTGGGTGATAATGGTGAAAGGCGGGGTTGCAGACCTGCCTAAGACATGCAAATGAGCATACAGTTATATTTCTATTTGCTATATGCTTTGCTGTGGAGGGTTTGTGTCACTTTTTGTACTCACCATAACACACGCGTGTGTGCGTGTGTGCGTGTGTGCGTGTGTCTATATATACTGAGTTAAGTTATGGTGAGTAAAAATAGTGACAAAACCCCCTGCAAAGCAAATATGCAAATGTATATATGTATGTATAAATATATATGTGTATATATATATGTAAATACAACTGTATGCTCATCTGCATGTCTTAGGCAGGTCTGCAACCCCGCCTTTCCCCATTATCACCCAGCATACAGCACTTCCACTGCAGCAAGGGATTCTGGGAAATGACATGCAAATGAGCACACAGTGTCACTTTTTGCCTCAATAACCATTTTTAACATGGTTCCCTATAGGCTTAAGCTTGCTGCATGGTCACAGCTTTGAGCACAGCCAGGGTTAAGGTGCATACGCAGAAAACCCACCCACAGACAGCTGTTTCGACCTTAATGGGTCTCATCAGTGTGGGGTTGGTTAACTGGGTATACACAGAAGCTAAAGGATGGTTTTTGAAGCAAAAAGTGGCACTGTGTGCTCATTTGCATGTAATTTCCCAGAATCCCTTGCTGCAGTGGAAGTGCTGTGTGCTGGGTGATAATGGTGAAAGGCGGGGTTGCAGACCTGCCTAAGACATGCAGATGAGCATACAGTTGTATTTACATTTGTGTGTGTGTGTGTGTGTGTGTGTGTGTGTGTGTGTGTGTGTGTGTGTGTGTGTGTGTGTGTGTGTGTGTATATATATATATATGTATGTATGTGTGTGTATGTATATATATATATATACAGTGCTCGACAAATAATGATAAGCTGTCGCCCGTTGCGAGTGGATTTAGGCAGCTGGCGACCCGTGCTGCAGCTCAATGAATCCCCCTGCTCGTGCCAATTTTTTTTTTTAAATAAATAAATAAATAATCCCCCTCCCTGATTGGGTTAAAAAAAAAGTTTAAAAAAATGGCGGCAAATCCTGTGGTCCCGGCGCGCGTGCACAGGGCAAGCAGAGTGTCCTGCCATTTGCGCTGCCTGTTCCCCCCAGCAACCCAGAATCCCCCGCATCCCTCCCCCCCCCAATCCCCACGTGGGACGGAGGGGGAAGCCCAAACCAAGCCCCGCGCGCAACCCAGCCCCCCCCCTCCGCTCCCCACGTGGGACGGAGGGGGAAGCCCAAAACAAGCGCCGCGCGCGATCCAGCCCCCACACCCTCCCCCCTCCGCTCCCCACGTGGGACGGTGGGGGAAGCCCAAAACAAGCGCGCGATCCAGCCCCCCCACACCCTCCGCTCCCCACGTGGGACGGAGGGGGAAGTGCCAACCCAGCTTCCCCCGTGCGCGCCTCCTGCGCCAGTCCGCCTCCTGCTCATGATCTCCCCCTAATCACCTGCCCCCGATCCTCGCATGCTGCCCGGGGGTGTCCGGGGAGCGTGCTGCGGCGTCGGCCGCTTCTGGGGGGGGGGGGGGGACCTGCTGCTGCTGCTGCTGCTGAGGCCCACGCTGCGCTGTGTGTCCCATGTCTTGGAGAGGGCCCACTGCCGTGCGGAGACCCCACTGCTGCCACGTGTGACCCGGTGAGTGTGTGAGTGACAGACTGAGTGTCTGTGAGTGTGTGAGTGTGCCTGTGTGTCTGTGAGTGTGCCTGTGTGTCTGTGAGTGTGCCTGTGTGCCTGTGTGTCTGTGAGTGTGCCTGTGTGTCTGTGAGTGTGCCTGTGTGTCTGTCAGTGTGTCTGTGAGTGTGCCTGTGTGTCTGTGTGTCTGTCAGTGTGCCTGTGTGTCTGTGAGTGTGCCTGTGTGTCTGTCAGTGTGCCTGTGTGTCTGTGAGTGTGCCTGTGTGTGTGTGTGTCTGTCAGTGTGCCTGTGTGTCTGTGAGTGTGCCTGTGTGTCTGTGAGTGTGCCTGTGTGTCTGTGAGTGTGCCTGTGTGTCTGTCAGTGTGCCTGTGTGTCTGTGAGTGTGCCAGTGTGTCTGTGAGTGTGCCTGTGTGTCTGTCAGTGTGCCTGTGTGTCTGTCAGTGTGCCTGTGTGTCTGTGAGTGTGCCTGTGTGTCTGTCAGTGTGCCTGTGTGTCTGTCAGTGTGCCTGTGTGTCTGCGAGTGTGTCTGTGTGTCTGTGAGTGTGCCTGTGTGTCTGTGAGTGTGCCTGTGTGTCTGTGAGTGTGCCTGTGTGTCTGTGAGTGTGCCTGTGTGTCTGTGAGTGTGCCTGTGTGTCTGTGAGTGTGCCTGTGTGCCTGTCAGTGTGCCTGTGTGTGTGTCTGTGTGTGTGCCTGTCTGTGTGTCTGTGTGTGTGCCTGTCTGTGTGTCTGTGTGCCTGTCTGTGTGTGTGTGTCTGTGTGTGTGTGTCTGTGTGTGTGTGAGTGAGTGTCTCTGAGTGTGTGTCTGTGAGTCTTCTGCGTGAGTGTGTCTCTGCGTGAGTGTCTGCGTGTCTGTGAGTGTCTGAGTGAGTGAGAGTGAGTGTGTGTCTGTGAGTGTCACCCTCTCCCTGTGTCGCCCTCGCCTTCTCCCTGTCGCCCTCTCCCTGTGTCGCCCTCGCCCTCTCTCTGTCTTTGTCTCTCATTCTCTCTGTGTGTGTTCTGTGTCTCTCTTTTTTTGTCTCTCATTTTTGTGTCTCTCATTTTTGTGTCTCTCTCATTTTTGTGTGTCTCTCTTTTTCTGTGTGTCTCTCTTTTTCTGTGTGTCTCTCTCTATCTGTATCTGTCTGTCTGTCTCTCTCTCTGTCTGTCTCTCTCTGTCTGTCTGTCTCTGTCTGTCTCTCTCTGTCTGTCTTCTCTGTCTGTCTCTCTCTGTCTGTCTCTCTCTGTCTGTCTCTCTCTGTCTGTCTCTCTCTATCTGTCTCTCTCTATCTGTCTCTCTGGCGGAGTCCATAGAAGGACAGGCCGCGCTGAGCCGTGCGGACGCTCCGCGCTGAGCCCCTGCATACTCAATGAGGGGGCTCACGCGAGCGTCCGCAGGCGTGCTGAGGCGCTGGAGTTTTCAGCCGACAGCCAAGCTGTTTTTCAGAGCACTGTCGGCTGAAAACATCCAATCAGCGCGGAGCAGCGTCAACGTCACGGCGCCTTGACGTCTCTTTATCTGTCTCTATCTGTCTCTCTCTGTCTCTGTCTCTCTCTGTCTCTCTCTGTCTCTCTCTGTCTCTCTCTCCCACTCTCTCCCACTCTCTCCCACTCTCTCTCCCACTCTCTCTCCCACTCTCTCTCCCACTCTCTCTCCCACTCTCTCTCCCACTCTCTCTCTCCAACTCTCTCTCTCCGTCTCTCTCTCTCTGTCTCTCCCACTCTCTCTCTCTGTCTCTCCCACTCTCTCTCTCTGTCTCTCCCACTCTCTGTCTCTGTCTCTCCCACTCTCTGTCTCTGTCTCTCCCACTCTCTCTCTCTGTCTCTCCCACTCTCTCTCTCTGTCTCTCCCACTCTCTCTCTCTGTCTCTCCCACTCTCTTTCTGTCTCTCCCGCTCTCTCTCTGTCTCTCCCGCTCTCTCTCTGTCTCTCCCGCTCTCTCTCTGTCTCTCCCGCTCTCTCTCTGTCTCTCCCGCTCTCTCTCTGTCTCTCCCGCTCTCTCTCTGTCTCTCCCGCTCTCTCTCTGTCTCTCCCGCTCTCTCTCTGTCTCTCCCGCTCTCTCTCTGTCTCTCCCGCTCTCTCTCTGTCTCTCCCACTCTCTCTCTGTCTCTCCCACTCTCTCTCTGTCTCTCCCACTCTCTCTCTGTCTCTCCCATTCTCTCTCTCTCTCTCTCTCCCACTCTCTCTCTCTCCCACTCTCTCTCTCTCTCCCACTCTCTCTCTCTCCCACTCTCTCTCTCTCCCACTCTCTCTCTCCCACTCTCTCTCTCTCCCACTCTCTCTCTCTCTCCCCCACACACTCTCGCTCTCTCCCCCACACACTCTCGCTCTCTCCCCCACACACTCTCGCTCTCTCCCCCACACACTCTCGCTCTCTCCCCCACACACTCTCACACTATGGATCTGGATATCTTAACTGCCCTATACTACACTGAAATAACCTATACTGCTTACTTCCAGATCTGACTCAAGCTTCACACGGAAGACATCGAACCCCCCCTAACCCAGAAGACAGGTAACGAACACCTCCCCTCCAATGTATAACATTGCGGGAATGAGGGTACCTGGACTTTGAGGGTCTGCGGATCAGGTAAGATCCCAGGTGGGATTGCTGCTTTAAACATTCTGAAGCGGGGGCATCCAGACACTGGTTAAGGGGTTCAGGAAACTAGTCATCCACATCTGGCTTTTTTTTTCTAGATTTGACATTTATACACACACACACACACACACACCAAGGACTAATTGTAGTATAATGTAATACAATAAATAAACTAATATCAAAAACGAATGTTCTTACTAGGAATTTATTCAATTTATTTAATTTATGGCTTTTTTTTAAATGCGTGGCTGGGGGCGGGACTAGAGGCGGGGTTGGGGGCGGGACATGGGGCGGGACTAGGTGGCGAGTAGATTTTTTGGTTTGGCGAGTAGATTTTTGGGTGATTTGTCAAGCACTGTATATATATATATATATATATATATATATATATATATATATATATATATATATATATGTTCTTCAATATTCGGTGATACCTTTTTTATTGGACTAACAATCTATGACATAAATTGTTAGTCCAATAAAAAAGGTATCACCGAATACTGAAGAACTCATTTATTCTGCACTATTGCAACTGCACTAACACGGCTATTTTCTGCTATATATATATATATATATATGAATATATATATCTCTACATATCAACCTCAAACTCACCCATTCCCCGGATGAAGTACATTTCCAAGACACCACCATTACTATAAAGAACAACCAACTACAGACTTCTGTATACCGCAAACCTACAGACAGAGCCAGCTATTTGAGGGACAACAGCTTCCACCCGACACACACCAAACCTGCAACCATCTACAGTCAAGCCATACGATACAACCGGATATGCTCCGACACAGCAGACAGAGACCAGCGGATTAAAGCCTTGAGATCAGACTTTATAAACCGTGGATATAACCACAGAATTGTAGACCAGCAAATTCACAAAGCCACCAGAATACCAAGAAGTGATCTCCTTGAATACAAACAGAAGGAGACATGCGACAGGGTTCCTTTGGTGGTCACATATAACCCACACCTAGGAGCCCTACGCAAGATCGCCAGGAAACTACAACCCATCCTCCAGGAAGATACAAGACTGCAACAGGTCTTCCCTGAAGCACCCTTATTATCATACAGACAACCCCATAATCTCAAGAATATTATGGTGAGGAGTAAAGTATTCAGCAGTACAACTGAATGCGGGACAAAACCATGCCAGGACCCAAGATGCAAAACCTGCGCAATGCTCTACACAGCAGACACAATACAAATACCACACAGGAATCGGGAATACAAAATCAGAGGAAGGTTCACCTGTTCTTCCAGCAATGTCGTGTACCTCATCATGTGCATGAAATGCCCAGGGGGCTGCTACTACATAGGTGAGACAGGACAGGGGCTAAACAAGAGAATGAACCTGCATCGCCACAGCATCACACGCGGAACAAGAGACAGTCCTGTTGGCGAACATTTCTCTGACTCTGGCCATAAGATGAATGATCTGAGGGTTGCCATACTCAAAGGTAATCTTAAAATCCCGAAAGAGAGACGGTTGCATGAATACAAATTTATGCAACTGTTCGGGACACTTAGCAGTGGCCTAAACAGAGATCGAAATTTTATGAGTCATTACTGACACTAGCGAACTCTCTTCCCATGAGCGCTAAAGGCCATGTATGTACATACTGTGCTATATGTATGCACACACAGCTGTCTCTCACACATACTAATACTCCTTATTTTTCCATCCCTATACACCAATAGGGACCACATAGTATCCACACACACTTTTAGTTGTGCTACAAACTCTCACATTTCCACACCCACCCACACCATTTATATCCCCTCTCACTCCACACACACCTTGTGTAGAGCACAGTTTATACTGTGGGCTCTCCATTCATTTTTATTTACACTGATACACATACACACTCTTTCTTCACTTGCTTTCAGTTACCCTTTGACACCTCCAGCCATAAATCTCATCCACACAGGGGAAGGACCAGCACAGATAACATTCCAAGAGACACTGTTTTTAAGTAATCCTTGCTTCATTCATTGTAACATCGCCGGAAGAAGAGATCAGTGTATCTCGAAAGCTCGCACAAATAATAGCATTTCGTTAGCCACAGAACGGTATCATCTATTTATTTTTTGATTATTGAAGCTCGGCTAACACGGTACTGATACCTCTACGTACGTGCGTGCGTGCGTAAATATAGCTGTATGCTCATCTGCATGTCTTAGGCAGGTCTGCAACCCCACCTTTCCCCATTATCACCCAGCATACAGCACTTACTGCAGCAAGGGATTCTGGGAAATGACATTTAAATGAGCACACAGTGTCACTTTTTGCCTCAATAACCATTTTTAACATGGTTCCCTATAGGCTTAAGCTTGCTGCATGGTCACAGCTTTGAGCACAACCAGGGTTAAGGTGCATACCCAGAAAACCACCCACAGACAGCTGTTTCGACCTTCATGGGTCTCATCAGTATGGGGTTGATTTTACTGGGAATGCAAGAGAGGCTTATGGGATAGGCTAAACCATAATAGTGAGTAAAAAAAGTGACAAAAACCCTCCACAGGAAAGCAAATATGCAAATATAGCTGTATGCTCATCTGCATGTCTTAGGCAGGTCTGCAACCCCACCTTTCCCCATTATCACCCAGCATACAGCACTTACTGCAGCAAGGGATTCTGGGAAATGACATGCAAATGAGCACACAGTGTCACTTTTTGCCTCAATAACCATTTTTAACATGGTTCCCTATAGGCCTGTGGAGGGTTTTTGTCACTTTTTTTACTCACCATAACTTAACTCAGTATTATGGTTATATATATATATATATATATATAATATTTTATACTGTACTGTACATATATCTTAATAATAACACAAATAATACATGTTTATATTGCTTTCTGACTTGTTTCTGCCTTGCAAGAAGTGACACAAATTCCACATTGTGTGACACTCTAGTCAAATCAAGCTTCAGTATTTGACACTTGCCCACAATCAAAATGGCTGCTGGTTGTTACCGACGTACCGCCTTCTTGACGTCATCACGCTGAGCAGCAGACGCGCATGCGCCTATCGTAGGAGAGAGCGGTTGGGAGTCTACGGGCGGCTGGACTTGTGACTGCTGACCGGGACATTACTCCAGCCCATCCACGTCTGCTTAAACCAGATTAACCCCGTGACCATGCCCGGGAGCCGCGGCCCGGCCTGAACGGAGAGGTGTTCGGGAGAGAAGGAGATGTGTTGGGTGTACAAGGGATACAAGATGGCGGCTGCGCGGGG